>NW_020230704.1:185744-203992 GCF_003227715.2 Harpegnathos saltator
CGCTCCTACCGTTCGCTGACGTACGACGAGGCAGGCGGGAGGTTAGGGAGGGAGGAAGCGAGCAAGCAGACGGATGGATGTGAGCATCGGCTACAAATGATTTGGAAATTACGACCCTTCCCGAGGTGGGTGTGAAAGGGACGAGGAATGGCGGCGGCGTGAGAGATCCGACCTCCTGTGCCCCTCTCCCCCCCGCGATCGTTACGCCGGGATTTTCGGTCCCGATTACATCGGCGGTGTTTCCGGCGGAGCTCGCTCGCCCGCTCGCTCGCTCGCTCGCTCGTTCTCGCCGGGCGGCGGAAACTTTGTTTCTCCGCTACGTTACGGCCGGTGATGAATCAAAAATGAACAGGCGACGTAAGTCTCACCGCCCGCGGGCGATATCGACCGGGAACTTCGCCGGGGTGAATTTACGCTCGCATACTTGATGGCGCCTTTACATCATCAGCAGCGGCGGCGGCGGCGGCGGCGGCGGCGGCGGCGGCGGCAGTTCGCTACCGGCGACAAAGTTGCGCCCGGCTTTAACGTTAATGACGCGCAATCATGTCCCGGACACGCACACTCGTTCGCCGAATGCGCTCGTGTGCGGCGCGCTGTGCGGCTGGCGAATCGATGCGCAGCGTGTCGGTCGTACTTATTTACGATGCGCACCGATTGTCCGTAGCCGCGCCGGCGTAAAATCGATCCTAATCGACTCGCCCGTCCGTCGGCCGCGTCATGTTAACATTTTACTTATCCCCTGCGTGACAACGGCCAACGGCTGTGCTGCAAATCTGCCGGAAGCTCTGCACGAACGCTCGACGTCCGCGGCGGCGCGCCCGCCGCCGCGGCCGGCCAGATGACATTCTTCGGTTGAAGATTCTCTAGAGACCTGAATTTCCAATCGATCATCGACACACCGATGGATGATGAGGTTGAATAAATTCCGAAGAGATCTTTCTTGCCTTTAAAAGGAAATTTTTTTTTCTCGAATTACTGGCCCCGAAAGAGGACAAATTATCGAGTTAGATTATCGAGAGACTTGTGAAGTATTCATTATTCGACACTTATTTCTATCTAATAGCGTATTCGGCGGATTGAAACTATGAAGCCGATCAACAACAGACACCTCGAGATTTATCGATCTTGATTCAGAAATCCCCATTAACCCTTTGAGGCGCACATTTTTTCCACCGGACAGTTTTTTTATGAATATGTGTATTTGTGTGCTTTTTGGGCCGCTGATTACGAATCTGAAGTACAATTTTAAACATTCGAAATGGCGGACAAGATGTTAACCAAAAGTTTCAATTCCGCTGAAATCACGTATATAAAGTTTTGTTTAGGTCGCCGTTTACGAATCCTAAGTTCAATTTTTAAAATTATTTAATTAAAATTATAATTAAAAATGGCGGATCCAATTTCAAAATTGTGCTATATTTGACATTTTTTTTTTCAATAATGAGCGTATGAAAAATTCTCAATAAATTGTGTATTGTACAATAAGGTAAGCTCAACATGTGTCTAAATCTGTGTGGTTTTCTAGTGCTTTTAGTTTACGTACAGCTGAATTAATTCGAAAATAATTGCTTTTTTTATCTCTAGTTATTTATAAATAATAGCGCGACATTTAATTCATGAAAATATTAATTAAAAAGTATTAGTTCAGACTCTTGTAAGTCCTAATTATGTAATTCTATTAATATAAACGTAACTTTGGCAGAAACATTAAAAAACCCGAGTGAGAAAAGGTGCACTGAGAAAAATATCAGAAATATCCGATTGTTAATTTTGTTATCCGATATCAAATATCCGATTAAATACACCGGATATCTGATCGGATAACGAAATTAACAATCGGATATTTCGGATATTTTTCTCAGTGTGATAAGTATACTTACCACTGCGCCGCGAAGGGTTAACCCAAAACTCATATGCCCAAAATACAAGAAACATCAAATATAGACCCGTTAAGCACAAAACCGAGGGATTTTGAGTCTCAAGCCCATCAACCTAGGAATCTATCAATCCGGGAACTTTTGAGAACTGGATGAGCTTTGAAATTCTGAGTTTTCTAAAAGGTGATTATAAGTTCCGGGCTCTCGTATTTACCACCCGTAGGCTCGAACCCATTGAGGTCGAACCCAAGACACTGTACTTCAAACGATAAACTTTTAAGACAAACCCTAACGACCCACGAACCCATGAACCGATAATTTTTTTCAAAATTTCGGCCGGACAGATCTTTTTGGAATTTATTCAGGATCAACCTCATCCATTGGTGTCGATGGAAAATCAGGTAGGCTCTGGAAAATTTTCAAGCAAAAAATGTCACCTGGCCGCGCTGTGCGGCGATGGAGACGGACGGGTGCGAATCGATCGCGGGGCAGGGGGAGAGACAGAGATGGCGGAGATGGAAGCATTTATTTACATTCTGCAGGCACAAGTATTCTCTCTGAGAGCATTGACGATGGCTAATATAATAATGAACGTGCCGCGCCATCTGAACGCAGAGTATATTTCGTATAATTGCAGCTGGAAACGGAGCAGTGAGTTGAAAGAGAGAATACGCGACGCGCCAGTGGAAATGGAGGTGTACAGGGCGCCGATGGTAGTCGGCTGACTCTCTCTCTCTCTCTCTCTCGCTCTCGCTCTCGCTCTCGCTCTCCTCTCTCTCCAGTCGGCGCGCCTCGGCGCTACGGCTGTTGGCCCGTAGCGCGAAATTAAGCGCGAACTTCGCCGATGAATTTACGTCCGCGCGCGGCTTTGATGGCGTCATTACGTCGCCGCGCGACGAGCGGGGACGAGGTCGTAGAAACAACCCTGACAAATTACACGTCCCTATTACGCGCCGCCGCGCCGGCACAATGGCGTTACTCGTCACGAGGACGGATCGTAACGATCAGGCCGGCCTCCCTCGCGGGAATACCCTGCCCCGCGCCTTGCGATATTTCGGGTCATTTTTTTTCGTCGCCGCGTCATCGGCCGATGCTTTGTCGAAATTGGCTCGGCGGTCGCGTCGTTGCTTCGCATGCTCGAACGGCGCGCTTTGAGCTAAGCCGAATCCGAATCAGTCAGACGCGCGCGGAAGAGCGACGATGGGCCGACGATAAGCTGATTTCCGGACCGTGAGAGGGGCGAGACCGGCATATCGTAATTAGAAACGTCGAATAATCTCAACTCGCCATCGCCGTCCGGAGACGGAGGCGGAATTGAGAATTACCCGCAAGCGTGTAACGCGCTCGATGATTGAATATTGTGTAACGTAGAAATATCAGGGACACTCAGAGCGGAGAAGTAACTAAATATATTTGCTAGTTGTTCTCGACAATTGCGCAGAATCAATTCATTTCATATCGTTGATATTATCACTGATTAAAAGTAAAAGTATGTAGCGGCTCGCGAGTGCGACTGAAATCTCGAGAGATTCTCGATTACACAGTTACCTTTATAGTAACAATGTTTCGCAAACGATTGAGTGAAACCACGTGTGATCACGCGTGCGCTTATCTGTCTGTCACTGACGATAACTGGCGACTTTCTTCCCGCATATCGGGAAGATTCAAATTACGAACACTTATAATAACGCGAATATCTCAGAACGGAAGAGAATTTTCGTCGAACGCAGGAGAATATTATGAGGCGAGCGAGCGTATAAGAAAATTCGCGTTATTATTTCTGCGAGGTAAGTCAGCGTAGATAAGGCGGAGCTCTCTTGTCGAGAGATGCTCTCCAACGACGACGTACGAACACACGTAAGGTGCGACGGAGCATAGACGCAAACTGTCCCGATAGTCCGCCTGAAAGAGAACTCTCGAGTCCGTTCCCTCCCGTAAGAATATCCGCATGCGGAATATGAAATATGTCGCGCCCTGCGCGCTGTTCTCTTGCGGCGCTCTCTCTCTCTCTCTCTCTCTCTCTCTCTCTCTCCCCCCCCTCGCGCTCCCCCTCCACCTACTCGCCCTCTCTACTTCAAGTGTTTCACTCGTTAAACTTGTTATCTCCGAACATTTTTGACGGCGCACGATAACGTCGTCGCGCTATTTATTGCATAAAAGCATGGCGAGAGACGCACACGATACGGTACACGATACGGTACACGCATACACTTCGCGCGCGCTCCGATACCGCGATGCATTTTACGACGACGCACGAAATGACAAAACGAGCGAATGATTTTGCAAATTATAATGGCACCGTGTACACACATACACACAGAGAGAGAGAGAGAGAGAGAGAGAGAGACGTGCGTATACGCGCGAGAATAAAGTATCGTACCGGTTTGCGATAGGCGCGCGCGTCCGAGTTGTTAATTTCCAAACCAATTTACGATTCCCATTTGCACGGTCTGAAATTGTACTCCATAATTGATATTTTGCGTTCCTGCTAAAAGTGGGGACTTGCGCTCGCTCGCCCGGTCGAGCAAGGTGAATAATCGTCGACCGATACGGATGATTGTACTTAAAAGTAGGGAAGAGCGTATATCGTGACAATCTGCAATTATTGCATGAGAACGGTACGATCCAAGCGAGCGTGCAAAAACTCGAGAGCGAAGTTTCGTGCAACCGTGATCCTCCACCGCGCGAGAGTTTCTCCTCGAGAGGATATTTATAAGGTCTCGATATATTAGGTGTACGAATGAATAATCCAAATTATTTTAAGCAATTATGAAATCGATTTGAAAATGACTAGATTTTCCCGCTCTTTTGTGATTATGCAATGTCGACATATAGCTATTAAAAAGAACATATAGTTTGGTGAAAGACCCAACATAAAAGTATTCGAAAGTATTCGGTTCAGTAGAGTCGAAAATGGCAACAGATAAGGTGCATATCCGACACTGCATTCTTTACGAATTCCAACAAGGAAAAAATGCTGCAAGAGCGTGCGAATCGATTTGTTCCTTTCTCGGCGAAGCTGTTGTATCGTACGAGATGTGCGCATTTTGGTTTAAGCGGTTTAAAAGCGGTTTAAAAATTTCAGTCTGATCGACAAACGACGCCCTGGAGGCCCTCCGAAGTGCGATAATGATGATTTGGAGCAACTGCTCGCTGAGAATTCGGCACAAACACAAAAGGAGCTTGCAGAACAGTTGGGAGTAACGCAGCAAACGATTTCCAAACGCCTACATGAGATGGGAAAGATACAGAAAGAAGGAAAATGGATGCCTAACCGCATGAACTCACTGAAACCAACAAAAATCAACGAGTGGCAGCGCGTCTTTCTCTTCTCAGTAAGCAGCGTCGAAAGCAGCTTTCTTATGGAAAATCGTTACGGGCGATGAGAAATGGATACTCTATGACAATCCGAAACGCAGAAAGTCATGGGTAAATCCCAGAGAATCATCAAAATCGCTTCGGAAAGAAGGTTCTTCTCTGCATTTGGTGGGATATCAAGGGTGTGCTTTATTATGAGTTGTTGGAACCCGGCAGTTACCGCGGACTGCTAGCAACGTCAATTAATCCTGCTTGAGCCAAGAATTGGAGAATTGGAAAACGCCCGTATACTGGCAAAGGAGAACGTCCAGTGAAATTGTTGCATGACAACGCCAGGCCACACGTTGCTTCCAATACAAAAGACACCGTAACGAGTCTTGGCTGGGACGTCTTGCGGCACTTGCGGCGTATTCACCAGACATCGCTCCATCCGATTGTCACTTGTTCCGGTCGATGCAACACGCCTTGTCCGATCATGCACTTCCAATCAGTGGGTGAGATCCGAAAATGGCTCGACGACATTATCGTGTCCAAAGACGTAACATTTTTCCGAGATGGAATTCATCAGCTGCCTGAAAGATGCCTTAAAGGTTATAGAAAGCAACGGCGAATACTTTGATTGAACAATTTAATTTACTTTCTTTTAAAATCAATCTTGAATGAACAAATTGGATTATTCATTTGTACACCTAATATCTCGAATATTCAATCCGCCGTCCGGGTTCGCCCCGCTCCCATTTATCACGCTCCCGATATATAAAATATCGGAAGCGCGTCTCCCGCGCGCGAGCGCGCTTCGGTAATTAAAAAGAATTCGGGACATTATGACCGGTATCGACGGAGATCACCGCTAATCCTCTTTAACCTGCTGGAAAATTAAAGCTTCATTTCGGGTCGAAAGCTCCGAACTAGTTTCCGCGTTAAAACTTTGTAATCCCGCGTCGTGTAATGGAGTACACGTTTAGCCGCGCGGACGTACATACATGCATTAGGCGGTATAATCGCATGATTTCGCATTATGTATTCCGCCCCGCACGCTTTCTCTCTCTCTCTCTTTGTCTCTCACTCACGAGTCTCATCCTCTCACGATACACACGTAAACCGTGCAGAAAACCGAAGTGGTCGACTCGTCGTTAATACTCGTTAATATCGTGGCCTGCATCAGCTCACACGCTTCTCCCTCCTTCCCTCCCCCCCCCTCTCTCTCTCTCTCTCTCTCTCTCTCTCTAATCGCTCCTCTAATCCGTGTGCATTTCGATCTTCGACGAACACCCCGAATCTCTCTCCCCCCCTCCCTCCGAGCCCTCCGAGCGCTTCTCGCTTAATTCCGCCGAGCGAAAACGGAAACGGAATACCGTGATTGGACGTGTATATCGCGTCTCTAATAGTATAAACTGCTCTCGCGCAGCCGAGATTAAGCGGGCAGCGTATGCCCGTGTAGTTGATGGCATCATTATATCATGGTACAACAACGACCAGATCATAGGAGCCATCTCGACATGGCGGCACGGCTCTATTACCGCGTCGTGTATGCATTTTCGGTAATTCCCGCGCGAAACGAAATTTGATAGCCGGATTATACGATCCGCCCGATGACGATCAAACATCTCGCGTCAGTCTCGATAAGTCCGCGCGCGCGCGCGCGTTGCACCTGCGTGGCGACTGCTATTTGTTTATAGCTTGGCGTATATACATACATAACAATCACGGCGAAAAATATTTTGCTAGTAACGAGAGCGCGAGACGCGGCGTTGTTACGTCCCGCATGCGTGCACGTATACACACGCGCGATACACGCACACTCCGATCCGGAGTTATCGTAACGAAAAGCCGGGCCGATTGAAATCTCGCGCAGGGCAGAGAAATCCCTGAAAAAAATCTCGCCCTCTGATTGCACCCTTTCGTAATGGCGTTATTACTTCCCCCCAAAGTACGTTCCTCCTCGCAAACAGGAAATTGCATTCATTATCAAGTTTATTTCGTACGGCACTCTCTCTCTCTCTCTCTCTCTCTCTTTCTCACTTCTCCTCCTCCTTCTCTTTTTTTCTCTCTTGTCATCCCTCTCCCGCCCACCCCCTGCGCGGCGTCTGAAGTTTGCGCGACTTCCCGGCGCGGGTCTGGAAGTTTTAACAATCATATTACGTTGCCTCCGCGCGATGATTATTAAGAACAAGAAAAAGCGGAAAAAGCGACAGGAGACAAAGAGAAAGGGCCGGGGAGAGAGAGGGCGGGTGGAAGGGGGAAGAGAGGCGGAAGGACCGACCGGCCGCGGCGCGCGGAAAGTCAATTCCGCCGAAGTTACGTCGTCGGCGAAGGTGAAGTGAGCGAAACGACGACGTCGCGAAGTGTGGCCGCTGAATTATAAAGCGGGGGACAAACCGCGCTTGTGTCTCGCCGACGACGACTGTTATAGCTCGCTATAATTTCCCGCCATCCCGTCGGGGGGAGAAAAGAGCAGAGTAGGGGGAGCGAAAAACAGCACAGATTGGAATTAACGATTGCGCGGAAGCGGATGCGAACGAGCATGACGCGCGGAAAAATTGTTCCCCGCGAGATCCGTCCGCTTCCGCGCGATCGCCGCGCCGAATTTCTATCCCGCCGCGCGGGCCGCCGCGTACTTTCACTTGTAAACGGGGACCGAATGAAACGCGGAAATGGCGGGGTTTATAGCTGCCGGGCGATTCGCCGTGGCTTTCAATTGCTACCCCGCAGATGAAATTAAGCTGAAACTTCTGGCGAATGCATGCGCGCATGCATACGAACGACACCGGCGCCCCGCCGTATAACTCCGCCGGCTGCGAGGGAGGATGAGATAAGAGAGAGAGAGAGAGAGAGAGAGAGAGAGAGAGAGAGAGAGAGAGAGAGAGAGAGTGATGGCAGCGGGGAGAAGAGGAGAGAAAGCGCGCGAATAAGATTGCAGCGCGCAGGGAGGAGCTCACTTGGCGCGGTATGAATTATTTTCGATCGTACGCGTTTCGGCTGCGGGCGATTTGAGTTAAAAGCGAGGGAGCCGCGAGAGGCCGGGTTTAATCTTCAACCGCACCGCCATGCGCGCGCGGTGACGATCGATACCGCGGCGATATCTAATCGCGTCCATCGCGACGCGGCGCGCGCGTACCGTAAGCGGCCGCGTACAAATATCCTTTTCCGCGCTTTCCCGTCGGCCGAAGTAACAATCACAACGGCGACGGCGACTGACCGGGGATCGCGTTCTCTCTCGTCGAGCTGGTCCGAGGAAAGCGGCAATCGCGCCGAAGAAGAATCAAGCGCGCGGATACCGGGACACCTTTGTTCCGCGGAATCTTGTTCCGCGCGCGTCGCGACAAAAGTGCGCGCACGAAACCGCGGCGCTCGATAAACAACGAGGCTGAGGGCTCACGTGCGATATAAAATAACGTTCGCCGTTCTGCCGAGTTAACGATTAATAACACAGGCGCTTATAAAGCCGTCGAGAGCGACGAGTGGCGCTAAAGTTTCTTTACGCTTCGTTAGCCGCCGTCGCCATCGCGCCGTCGGCGATGTGGTCGTCGCCGACACGTTATTGCTGTTCCTCGATTTTCAGAGTCGCGTTTCAGCGTCGCGTCGCTGCGAGAAAGTGGCCGCCGGCCTCGTGTAAGCGACACTAAACAGCGCGCTGAGGACGCGAACACCGGAACAGCCTATCGCGGGAGACAAGGGAGTGTGCACGAGAACGAGTTCTCTCCCTATCTTTCTCTCTCTCTCTCTCTCTCTCTCTCTCTCTCTCTCTCTTCCTCGGGCGATATTAAGCGCACGGTTGTGTCTCGCAATTTATACCCGCGCGCTCGACGCGCGCCGTCGTCGCTACATCACGCCGCTAACAACAGGGATGAGATGATGCGCACGCACCCCCCGCTGGGGAGCCGCCGACAAATTGAAACATCAAATTCATGAAATCTTTATTATTACTCTGCGAGCTAGGTCTCTCTCGTCGCAACCCCCGCGGTGGGTTAGGCAGCAGCCGCGCGCTCGCGCCATAGAAACGTAATTCCGCCGGCGTTATCCGGGACGTACTCCGCGAGATATCGCCGTCCGTGGAGGTCGATGGGAGTGTACATTAACCCTTTCCGCGCGAGCCGTGCTTCTCTATTTGTCCAAGGGGGTGGGAAAAAAAAGTGTCGGAGCCTCGCCGCGATCTCATCCCCGCGCGAGAAACCCGCGGCTTTCGCTGCGCCGCGCGCGAGATTTCGCATTTCCGCGAGAGTTTATCGTTGCGAAATTAATGGCGCTCTTCCCACGTTGCGATTGTTTTTTACGCGCGAAATTGACACAACAACCATGCGAAGCACGGTGGGACGTCATCGTCGTGCAGCCGCTCGTGTTTCCTACGTCGTCCCCGGCGGCTCGTGTGAGTCGCCCCGGCCAATCGATGGTTATCAACTTTTCATAATTGAATTTCGCCGGGATGCTCGACGCTCGCGACGACGCGACGCTGCAGGGTCAGGTGAGGGGGTGCAGGTGAGGGTGGGTGGGTGGGGGAGGGGGAAAAAAGAATCGCCATTTCGCCGTCGTACGGCTCTCGCTCGAAACGCAGTTTCTCGTGGGCTTTACAGAATAATCGGCGCCGCCGACTTCAACAATGCCCGCCCGATACGTTGCTGTCGCTTCTATTTACGGCCCTACCTACCATTTTGCAATTTGTAGCGAGGAGGTAATTGAATCTTGTCGACTCCGGCCGACCGGCCGGATAAATACTCCGACGTAAAGTTGCGATGCAACGAGGGTCGCGCGTCGATTCCGACCGAGCGGGGGCTTATTTTCGCGTTTAAGAGCGACCCATTTTTGAAGGGTTTTGATACCGCTCGAGTGCTCGAGCGCTCGTGGCCGGCCCTTTTCCGGTTCTATCCGAGTGGTAGAGAAGATTAGAGCGGGGCTAACGATATAGTTCAACAAGTGCCCGCGTCAACCATCATCACCACCAGCGGAGCGGCGATTTTTCGCTCCGTTGTCCGCGTCCCTCCCTCGTAATCTCCTTCGTATTCTCGACATTGTTACGCGCGATATCTCGTTTCGCTGCCTGCGAGCCCTCGCAAGCGCGCACAGGCCGCAAGAGTCGCAAATCGGGATTTAATTGCCCGGCGCGCGTAAATCGCGAGGACGAAAAAGATTCCCCCTGAACGGGGCGGGGGGAGGGGGGAACGGAGGAAAAGAGCGGCGGAGGAAATAAGCTCACTTTATTCCGGCGCAACGGCGCTGTCTTGAGCGTTTTTCGACGACCGCTGTCGCGGCCATCGAAGGGCGGGCCGACGTTTTTCCTCCCTTGTCCGCCTTTCCGCGATAGTATCAGAAAATTGTCCAACGTTGCAAACCGCCGCGCCGCGTCTCGGCCGTAGCGCGGCGCTTTCCTTTCGGTTTCCGGCTTGAAATGTATTTACAAGCGACGTATATCCGACGTTGCGCCGCGCGCGCACTATTTCTCCGCCGCAGCTTCCGCGAAGACAGGCAGCTGCAGCTGCTACGGCAGCGCGGTTGTTAATTAAAAGCGGAGGCAAATATAAAATCGGTGAAGCTGCGTTTCAGGCTGCACGCGGATTTACACGCGGCAATTACGAGAAGGCGGCGATAAACAGCGAGTGTTATTACTTTTCGCCGAGCTGGAACTTAGCGGCGCGGCGAGGGAGGAGGAGGAGGAGCACGTTTCGCGCGGAATTTATTCTTTTCGCAGCTCGACACGAAAGTCGCGACGCGCGCTCTCTCTCTCTCTCTCTCTCTCTCTCTCTCTTCCGAGCGGCGATTTTCCTTTCAATTTACAACCCAGTAATACGCGCCGTTCGCGCTTTGAAGGCGCACGGCCGACGGGCCGTCTGTGTTGCGTAACCGACGTCGGCGTCGCGTAATTGGCGAATTTCTGCGCGACACAAAACAGCGGGAAAGGATACAAAAGGATCTCGTCGTTCGATTCTCGTGAACGCTGCTATTGGTGTAATAATCATTTGGTTAAATCCGTCGCGTGGAACGCGATCGTTCTCGATTCTCACGCTCCGTGAATTCGTTCTCCTTCGTGCTGAACGGCAGTCTCTTGCGACGCAAACTACCCCTCGCGGTACGGAAACCGACGTAACAGCTGTGACAAGGTTTAGTATTTTCTATGCCATTAGTAGTTGCTTAGTATCTTTTATTCCCCATTAATATTTTCCAACTTGCGCATAATTGTTTCTGGACGTTAACGCGGAGCACTCACCGTCAGATTAGCGGCGGATTAGCGCGATATTCTCGCTTCCGCCGAGATAATTAAGGCGTGTTGCGAATAAATCCGAATGATCTGTTTAACGACACGACACGTTGACGCGATGACTGCTCGCGTCTCGTCTTCGGCACGCTGAGAGAAAAATGAAATGGTTAACGTCGCTCCCGGCGTCAAGTGCTTCTTCTGGTCGCTCGGCAGGATAAAGAAAGCGGTAGTATGCATATACAGGGTGCTAAATTTCAAACGTAACATTTCGGGTAAAACATTTCGAAAACTATGAAAGATATTAGAAGAAGCTAAAACATTTCGAAGGGGAAAGAGAACGGCATCGTCAGTTTTTTTTCTTATTTGGAGGGCATTTTCAAGGTCAGTTGAAGGTCAACTTAATTTTTTAAAGTAGAGAGCCCAATTTTTTAGTGTATCTTCTTTTCCCACCAATTAATTTTGACAACTTTCGTCTGAAACATTTTTTTATTTTTTGAAATATTTAAGGAAAACTTGGTAACTTTTTCAACATTTAACTTACGATATCTCGCTGACGATACTCGTCGAAAGAGAAAATGATATTAGACTTTTTTACTTTATCTACCGTCAAGAATGTATTACTACAAGTAGTGCCCTAACTTTTATCAACTCATCGACCTCTGGAAATTTCAAAATTCCTAAATTTTTTACCTGTTACGCTCGAAATGTAGCGTAGCTGTATGTACGCGATCACCGCGATCGCAACAGCGGCATTCACCGCGAGGGCGATCCTTCCGCGCAGCACACGACGATACAGTTACAAACACCAAACACTTTTCTCTCAGCGCGCGATGAAAAACGGCGCTCGCAAGCGTCATCCCGGAGACTCCATCGATTCTCGCTCGCCTCCCTCGATACAAAAGTCAGCCCCTTCCGGAAGGAAGAAGTATCCTCGGGATATCTCTCGACGTCTCCCGCAGTGCGCGATCCGTTGCATCCGCCCGGAACATCGGGCGTCAACGTCAAGCGGCGGCGCTGCGAGGCCGAGGCCGAGGAGACTTTAATTCAGCAGCGGCAAACGCCGTCGATAGATCCATCAGCTCCGGCCGTCCGCGTCATCGCGCTCACGGAAGCGCGATAAAATAAGAAGAGGGACGCCGGGGCGAGGGGCCGGACGCACGTCGTCCCCGAGATTTAATACCATTTGGCCGGCGCGCGGGATCCACCTACCAAGCCGGTCGACCTACCGACCGGCCGCGCGATATCTTCCGCGAGCGCCGATCCCATCCACGCCCGCGTCGGAAAAAGGAGTAAATACGGAGTAAATACAACAAAGGGGTGGGCAGAGGGTTTAGATGGTTTCGTAAACCGCTTTCCCGCGGGCGATATTAACGGGCGAGAGTCCGCGCGCGCCCGCTCGTACCCGGGAATTTATGGTACTAAAGCTCTGCCGCCGTTGCGCGGGCGTAGTCCGCGCGAGCGAGCGAGAGAGCGAGCGAGCGAGCGAGCGAGAGAGGAGAAGGAGGAGAGGAGAGCCTCTATACCAAAACCCGTTAATACCAAAGACAAACTCGGCGGTGGCTGTGCTTGCGTCCGGGGGTGCTTAGAGGGTGGGTGGGAGAAGCGCGCGCGCGCGAGTGCTTTCTGCCGGAGAGTTCTTCGTCCCGAGGTCAACTTGGGTCATATTTGCACAGCGCATCCAGGGTCGTAGGGTCTTGGAAAGCGCGCGCGCGCGCGCGCGCGAGAGAGCGAACGCGAGCGCTTGTTCGACGGCGGGTAGATAGGGCGGACTGGAGGAACGGCTGGGTGGTTAAGAGGGTGGATTGAAATTTATCGGAGCGGCCAGTCGTTAAGGCGAAACTCCGTTAACGACTGAAGAGCTTCTGAAGTTTCTGAATGCGGGCGGGCTGGCGGCCGACCGGCCGGCCGGCCGGCGTGCCTCCGGCTACGGACGAGCATTCATTATGATCGATTAAAGTTACCGCCGAGTTCGCGGCGCAACATTTCTTACCGCCTCCGCCGCCCGCGTGTGATTGACAATCGGGCGCCCTCGCGACGCGATTAACGCCGGCGATGACGGTAGCGCTGCTGCTCGTGCTCGTGACGGAGCCTTCCTTCGCGAAGACAACGCGGGTGAGTCGTCGCGTGTCGATGGAAAGTTGGTTTCCATGCAGGGCTGTTGCACGTTCTTTTCTCTTTTTGCTCTCGCTTTCTCTCTCTCTCTCTCTCTCTCTCTCTCTCTCTCTTGTCCCTCGTCCTCCTCGCGGTGTCCGTTAACCTCCCTCGTAATACGCTCTGTGGGTTACGCGGTATCGAGTCGCGGCAGTTCCGCTGCAGTTGTCGTCGTAAATCACGCCCGACAGTCAGACGTCTCGGTGGTATCTGTCGCGCGGGGCTTTCAACCCTC
The DNA here is from genome assembly GCF_003227715.2 of Harpegnathos saltator. Classification (NCBI taxonomy): domain Eukaryota; kingdom Metazoa; phylum Arthropoda; class Insecta; order Hymenoptera; family Formicidae; genus Harpegnathos; species Harpegnathos saltator. The sequence goes on from NW_020230704.1 coordinate 199,516, forward strand.
CCCTTTCCCCTTATACGCATCCCGTAGCCGCGAAAAGTAAAACAGTTACGAGGAGCCCGAAGTTTCTCACCGGCGAATCGAGACGAAGCGAAGCGCGACGCGACGCGACGCGACGCGACGCTCCCCAATTGTGCCGCGGGGAACTGCCGAGGCACGAACTTATCCCCCGGCTACATCGAAGTGAAATTTAAAGCGATACATAACAGATGTAGTGCCACCCATTCTCTTCTTCTCTCTTTCTCCGCGCGTTCCCTCGATACCGTCACGGTCGCTCTCGACGCCGCGTTCAACTTGAATTTCTCTCTCTCTCTCTCTCTCTCTCTCTCTCTCTCTCTCTCTCTCTCTCTCTCTCTCTCTCTCTCTCTCTCTCTCTCTCTCTCTCTCGTTGCATGTTTCACTGCGCTCTTCGACCCTCGCGCGGGGGATTCACGCGACACCGGAGGAGGACGAAGAAACCATCATCAAAATGCGTATCGCGGAGTGGTTTAACGGCAAGAGGGGCGGCAATTTTTAACTGTCCCTTCCTCTCCCTTTCCCTCGCTGTCTCCCAGGCAGCCCCGGCCAGAGTCGGCCGTTCGGTGCGCGAGTTCCGCCGAGATTCGCCATTTTCGATAAACATTAGCGGGAAAAGATTCGCTCGGTCTCGAATCGCATTACTCGGCGGGCTGCGTATCGCGCTAATGCGCCGGTATTATGCTCGGTATAAGGGGGATTTATTCGGAGCCGGACGCTAAAGCCCCGCCGGGGCACACTCCGGGCTCTCGCGAGCGGCTCCTGCGGCAAATTAAAAGCGTCTAGTAAAAACAATGCTGCAGATTAGCATGGTTGAAAGGGCTGCGCGCGACCACCGGCTAATGCTTTGCGCGCGCGCGCGCGCGCAAAACATCCCGCCGCTGCTGATGAGCCATCGCAATAGCGGGGATTATTCCGGCCGGATGATTTTACACGAATCCGATTGACAAATCCGTTAAAAAGCTTACGTCCCGGCGGACGGCACGAGAATATGATTGGCCGCGTAAACCCAATTGTCTCGGGGGCATCGAGGAAAATAATTGCTTGTTTCATCAATGCGCCCACAGCGCGCAGTAGTGTAACCCATTTACGATTCCGCCGATAAAACGCGAAAACCCGGCGCCGCGGTGGGGCTGTTTATGGCCGAGGCCGTTCCTGCGCGAAACGTCCGGTGGCTCGAATAAATCCCGAATTTTGCGCCGACTTCGGCATTGTTAATCGCGTGCGAGAGAGAGAGAGAGAGAGAGCGCGCGTTCCGCTGCTTCTCGATTGCTTCATTCCGGTCTCTCGCGTTTTGCAATTTCAATTATTTTCCCGGGGCAATATTGTCGCGGCGGCAACGGCGACGATGGCGACGACGTGGTGCAACGACGTTGGCGAAGCGCGATAAAATAATATGGAGTCGTATGTAACCGAATTCGACGAGCGCGCGCGCGCGCGCAGCTTCGGCGGCTCTCGCCGTTCCGTTCCGTGCGGCGCAGCAGGTACGCCGACGTACCGAGAGATTTAAGCAACGGTAAATCTACTGCGCGCCGTGCAGCGAGAATCGCTGTCCACACGCTCGCTAGACAAGAAGAATCGTTCCACTTATCAATTATTGATTTCCGGCGGCGGCGGTGCGGGCACGCGGCAGGAGGGCGGAAGGAGAGCCCCTCTCTTAGCGGCGATGTCGAGCAAGATATGTCCGATAGCGGGCACACATCGAAGCGCGCTGGCGGACGGTCGAAGGACGGTCGTACGTGAGCCGCGTGAAGCCGCGAATGTTTCCATAAATATTGACGACGGGGAAGTATTTTATTTCTCGCGCGAAGATGACGCGTCCTGAGGACGCGGCTGTGTCACCTGTCGGGCCCGCGAACGCGTCGGGGATACTCCGAGACGCTCGGCTTTCTTTCTCATCGCTCACGTATACGTTCTCTACACGCGCGATTCCCTCGAAATCATTCAACTCAGAGCACCGCCTGCGTCTTCCGCTTTTCCTTGGTCGCCGATATTTCCCGCTCGGGGCGCGACGCTCGTCTCTCGCCGGCGAGATCGCCGCGCCGCGAATCGTAACGAAGCGATAGGCATCGCGCGATTTAGAAAGTGTGTCGCCGGTGCGGATCGCCCGCGCGAATCGATGGGAGGCTGGCAATTAGGGATGGGCGATGCGATAGAAAATATCGATATTTCATATCGATCGACGTATCATAAGTAAAAATATCGATACATTAACAATATCGAATGAGAAATATCGATATTATCGTAATATCGATACCACTAATATCCTTATTTTTTACCATGTACCTACTGTATATTTATTTATTGATTTACACTTGTTTATACTAAAATCTATTATAGTTACCGTTTTTGAAATGCGTCAGAAATAGATGTATTCCTAGTCATTTCATAGGAAAGGAAGAAGGAATCCATTGACGAACTGCTCAACCGTTGTACAACCGTTGTATTCTCTGAACGCAGCCTTATATTATAAGTCCGTCTTAAGTTGATGTTTAGATGCCTATGTAGCCAATGAAATGATCCGTACAATATCTGAAGGTGTACTTAAGACGGTCTTAAATATAAGATCCGACTATGAATACCGGCTTAAATGCGTGCAGATTAAAAGTATTATTTGTTTAGTTTCAGCGACACTTTCGTTTAAGACGGAGTACTTTTAACAAATTACACGATATGTACGCAAGCTTCAGAAAGCTTCTTGAATTAGCCGCACTCAGGTTAGCATAAAAGTACGCACTCCGAGCAAGTGCGCCTAATAACAAAAAGTCACTAGGCACTGGGACGGAGCGAGAGTGCATGTCGATCGAATTCGCCATTAATTTGCAACGGTTTGCGACCGCAATTCGAACGCAAACGGAACTGAGAATGGCTGTGGTTGGTGGCGCTACTTCCAAAACTTTCGGTACGCTAAAATTTTCGCTCAATAGAATACTAATGATTCGTATTGAACCGTATCGGAAGTCCGATATTGCTCTTGAAATGTCGATACACGGTAATATTAAAAAGAAAAATATCGATATAAAGTATCGATACTGTATATCGCCCATCCCTACTGGGAATGCGAGCGGTTGAAATAAACATGAAACGTCCCGCGTTGTTACTACTGCCGTGCTGCGGCATCTCGCCGATCCTCCTCCGTCGTCGTCGTCGTCGTCATCGTCGTCGTCGTCGTCGTCGCCGTCGCCGTCGCCGTCGCCATGCACCAGACTTACTACCCATTAGCGGCGCTCTAAGCCATTTAATCGTACGGTACACCTGCCTTTCCGCGAAGTCTCTTAACGTAAATTAATTAAGGTAGCCTGAAGAAAGGGAGAAAGAGAGAGAGAGAGAGAGAGGGAGAAGAGAGGGAGCAGACTTTTACGCGAGGAAGTAGCTGCCGGGTTATAATCAAAGTTTCTTGGCGGACCAGAAAAGGGCACTGGGACGTGGAGGGCGGGGGGGGGGGGGAACGGACGACAGGCTCGCAAACTGCAACGAGGCGCGGCTGACGGTGAAGGGTCGGAGGGGGCGTCGAGGGGGCGAAAGGAAAGAAGGAAAGAAAGCGGGAGAAAAAAAGCACGAGGAGGGGGGGACACGCCGCCGTCGCGGTGGAGTCGGGTAAGGGCGGGGGAAGCGGTGCAGGGCGCAACGAAGATCGTTGAAAGGAGGCGGCGGAGAAGGAAGAAAAGAGAGAAAACCTTACAGCATTACTCAGCCCTCATCGGGTGGAAATAAGGGCGCGCAAAAAAACCAACTTTAACACGCTCTTTTGATTACCACCGTATAGTTACATGGACTCTGCTCACCACGTACGGGCATACCCTGATCGCGATTTCACGGCGGTGCTGCAAATTAGCCATAACAATCACGGCCGTGTGTGCATGGGGGAGGGGGGGAGGGGCGTAGCACCGTGAGCGAGCTTTTGAGCGGGCGCGGCCCGTGAAAAGCGCCGGCACTCGACGGCAGCGCTGCTCTTTTCGCGTCCGCGCGCTCGCGCTCGCGCTTTCAAGTCAAATCCATCCACTGACACATGCTCGTTCTCTGTTTACGAAATCGCTTCTCGACTACCTGTCCAGCATCATCGGGCCTGAACGTGCGCGCTCGTTCGCTCACCCTTTGATTCTCGCGCGCGCGTACGCGTCACATTGTATCGCGCTTTTCCGCAAGTAACGGCGAGCTATTTCGCAAACATGGCCGAGCGTAACGGCGTGCGACAAGGGGCTTTCTTGTACGCGATTTACAGTTCAGCCGGGCGCGGCCGAGGCCAATTTCGCGAAACACAATGGCGGGGGATGAGATGCGTGACGGGGCGGTGGGCGCGGGAGATTGGAAAGAAGGTGGACACTCTACACGTGTCGCGCAACGTCACGGTTGTCCGGCGTAAAAACGAGGCGAAGCGAAAGTGGAGAAAGAAGAGCGGCTAACCGATGCTTCGCCTTTTCCGAGGGGGCCGCGCGCAGCGATCCGGAGGCGAGGGGGGGGCGTC
>NW_020230705.1:0-37500 GCF_003227715.2 Harpegnathos saltator
AATTTGTTCCAAAAAGCAGCATTTGCGGAAGTTCTTCCCACTACTATCTTTTGAAGAAAATGCTGCGGAAACGTGCCGTTTGCTTGTGGATATTTATGGCGACATGCTCCATCGGAGCCAACTTGCAGATATTGGTTTCAACGCTTCAAAAGTGGTGATTTCGATGTCAACGACAAAGAACGCGATGGTGCCCCAAAAAAAGTTCCAAAATGAGGAACTTGAGAAATTGCTTGATATTGATCCATGTCAGACACTTGAAGAATTGTCTGCAGCATTGGATGTTGATCGATCCACCGTTGGAAAACGCCTACATGCGCTGGGAATGGTTCAGAAGGCAGGAAATTGGATACCACACGAGTTGAAGGAAAGAGACATTGAAAGGCGCTTGGTCCACGTGCGAAATGTTGCTTCAATGACAAGAAAGAGTTTTTTGCATCGGATCATCACTGGCGATGAAAAATGGATTCACTACGACAATCCTAAATGCAAACTAGCATGGGTGAAGCCAGGTGAACCAGGTCCATCAACGCCAAAGCGCAATATTCACGGGTCAAAGGTCATGCTCTGTATCTGGTGGATATGCGGGGTGTAGTCTACTATGAGCTGCTGAAACCGTCCGAAACTATCAATTCCCAACGTTACCGACTTCAACTAATGCGTTTGAAACAAGCTATTCAAGAAAAACGGCCGGAATGGCGCGATAGACACGAGAAGCTGATTTTGCAGCACGACAACGCTAGGCCACATGTTGGTCAACCCGTCCGGACATACCTAGAAGGTGTGAAATGGGAGGTCCTACCCCACCTGCCGTATTCACCAGACATTTCCCTTTCAGACTATCATTTGTTCCGGTCGATGCAGTCGGTACTTACTGGAGAGCGCTTCACCTCATATGACAGCATATAAAAATGGGTCGATGACTGGATCGCCTCGAAAGAAATAGAATTCTTCACTCGAGGAATTCGTTTATTGCCCGAAAGATAGGCGAAGGTTGTCGCTTCAGATGGAAAATATTTTGAATAAAATCATTTAATATGATATTTTCATATTCAAACTATGTTTTTTGTCTACATAAAAAACGATTAAAACTTATTCCCATACCCAATAGTATTTTATTTTTTATTATTAAATATTTAATTAAAATTTAAAAATTAAAATTTAAAATTAAAATTATTATTAATTATTTATTTATTATTATTATTTATTTATTTATTTATTTATTTTTTATTTAAAATTAAATTTATTAATTAATTATTTTTTTTTTCTTATTTAAAATTAAAATTATTTATTAATTATTTATTTTAAATTATTTATTCGAAGTATTATTCATTATTCAATATATTTATAATAAAGTAACGTTGTAATGTATAATATTTTATATTCATAATAAAGTATAATTTATATTATATTTATATTCATAATAAGGTATAATATAAATTAATTTGAAATTTACACAATTACGAAATTTAAAATAATAGCACATTTATTATAGAAAAGTAACTGAAAAGTAACGACTCGTTACTTTTTAAGTAAGTGTAACTGTAACATGCTACTTTTGAAAGTCAGTAACTTGTAACTGTAACTAGTTACTTTTTCAGTGAAGAAAACTGTAACTGTAACCAGTTACTTTTACGAAGTAACTTTCTCAACCTTGCTTATAGTATTAGTATAGCTATTAGTATACTCATTATAGAACTACACGCAGATCTTTTCGTAATAATTTTAGAGCCGCATAGGCGTAGGTTCGCTTGACCAACGCTGATACATGCTAAGCTTAATGTAAAATTAATAGTCATGTTATTTCGTTGTAGCTGTGATATAAATTACAGTAAGATTACAGCTATTTTGGCTGTTTTTTAGCTTCATTCGATGCGCACGCACACTCACGACTCTTGGTGCACGTGATAATTTTCTACGTGGTGCACATATTCATACTCCGATTATGATATAATCTAAGAAACAAAGCTGACAAGCGTTTCGTGCTGTGTAGTGAAGGAAAAAAATTTAAGATGTTCATAATAATAGAAACGATTGAGGATGGCGAAATTAATTTATGTGTTATGCCCAAGAGTTGGGAGAAAAACGGCGTTTTATTTTGGCCACCAGGAAGAAAGGCATTGAACTTTAACAAAAATGATAAAATTTTGCCAGACTTTAATAATTAGTCTAAACAAAAGTGAAGAGGAGCAATTTTACAACATTTTAAGCTGCTATTAAAGCTAAAAAATATTTGAGTCAGCTTGATGATACTGAAGATGAGCAAAAGTATGTACTGTCGAGTCAACACCCAGTAAACATCGATATCTTGTAGACATCTAAAAGATCTTATGAAAGATCTCTTTAAGACATTTCTAAAAAGATGTTTAAAAGTCATCTAAAAGATATCTAAATAGATTTAATTGAAGATATCTTTATAGAATTTTAAAAGATATCTACAGACATTTAAAAGATGTCTTGAAAGATATCTTTAAGATATCTCCGATCATTTCGTTCCGATATTCACTGTCAGTACTAAAAATACATAGATCGTGTTACATATACTATAGATCTTCAATGCTGGCAGTAAATATCGGAACGCAGCCAATTCATAAGCTGCAGCTTTCTCTGCTGAACGCAATAACTCTATTCCGCTGAATGCAGCATTGTGCTTTCCTCGATTTGGGAACGCTGCTCTTTCTGTGACTTCTTCAGGATAAACGTGCGACTAAATTAAATATTTATCAAAGGTAATCTCTTCTGTAACTTAAATTAAACTTTTAATAAATATACAAAGTTATACGGTTTAAATAATAAAATGATTTAAAAGTCAGTCACCGCCTTGGATTTGGCTGAAACTCACCTATCTTATATAGTTTGACGTGTAGGAACCGAATTTGAAAGTTAAAGTCGTCGATCGGTTCTATAAAACAGTAAATTAATTGTTAGAAATGATAGGTGTGATAAGTTAGGAAACATGTTATTGAATCTACAATGAACAATGCTCCTTATAGCTACACTTACTGTATTAGTGTAGCGTAAGAGTGAATGTTAAGAATCACAAGGTCTGTGCGATATATCGGAACAGGATATTTGTGAGCCCGGAATTTAAATGACGTTTAGAAGTGATACGACCCGACGAAGATTTGTGTGTAACGGTTGTCCGATCTACCGGCGATCCCCGGTCATGTAACATTTGTGTTCGTATAATAAAGTCTGTGCTGTGATTACAATATCTCGAAGCAATGATACTATTCCTAGACCGAATAAAGCTATTCTGTGATTATTAAATCTCAGAGCTGGAGATAAAGAAATATGTTACAATATGGTAGACTCATCGATTTATTAGGTGTACAAATGAATAATCCAAATTATTTTAAGCAGTTATGAAATCAATTTTAAATTGAATAGATTTTCCCGCTCTTTTGTAATTATGCAATATTGACATATAGCTATTAAAAAAAAACATAGTTTGGCGAAAGGCCCAACATAACCTACAAAAGTATTCAGTTCAGTACAATCGAAAATGACAACAGATAAGGTGCATATTCGACACTGCATCCTTTACGCATTCCAACAAGGAAAAAATGTTGCAAGAGCGTGCGAATCGATTTGTTCCTTTCTCGGCGAAGGCGTTGTATCGTACGATGTGTGCTCATCTTAGTTTAAAAGCGGTTTAAAAGCGGCGATTTCAGTCTAATCGACAAACAACGCCCTGGAGGCCCTCCGAAATGCGATAATGATGATTTGGAACAACTGCTCGCTGAGAATTCGGCACAAACACAAAAAGAGCTTGCAGAACAGTTGGGAGTAACGCAGCAAACGATTTCCAAACGCCTACATGAGATGGGAAAGATCCAGAAAGAAGGAAAATGGGTTCCACATGAACTCACTGAAACCAACAAAAATCAACGAGTGGCAGCGTGTCTTTCTCCTCTCAATAAGCAGCGTCGAAAGTCTTTCTTTCTGGAAAATCGTTACGGGCGATGAGAAATGGATACTCTATGACAATCCGAAACGCAGAAAATCATGGGTAAATCCCGGCGAATCATCCAAATCGGTCGCAAAACCCTGTTACGTCCTGGAGGAGGAACGCAACTTGACGCTTGGTTTCGCAAGCTCCGACGTACTTGCAAGTCTGCGGTGCAGATCAAAGATCAGAATGACCCCTTTATCTGGCGCGGACGTACGTTGGTGGTCCTTTATTGAGGTCAAGGAACTGAATCCTTTTACCTGGGATAGGACTGTGAGCGACAGTTGAGGGAAGGGAGAATTTTTGGTTGAGAATAATTAGTTGGAAAACGTGATTGGCTTACAATTACAAATAACTCGTTTATTTGATAATTAGACAGAAGTTCACAATGAAATAAAATTTGTAAGCTTTTATAATGTGTACGTATACATGTGTGGTTAACAATCGCGCTCAGAACAATAATTCTCGATTATTCAGAACAATATTCCGATAGAGGAAGATCTAGTGACAGAGAGGCACGAGGTGAGGGGGAAGATCGCAATGATGACACTTCTGAGGGAGAGGGAGAACGAATAGGTATGAGGCCACAGAGGAGGGCCGCGTGGAAGCCACGCGTACCCCCTCGTAGAGGTGAGGTTGGAAAGGAAGGTAACGGGGATGGGCTCCAAGGTAGAGGAGAGCCTGTGGCAGACCAGTCATCTACGGAACTCAGGAATGTTGGAGAGTAAGAGATAGGAGGAGTTACGGGGGGAGAATCGGGAAGGAACAGGAGAAGAGAGCGTGCAGATCTTAAAACATTTGATTCGTTATAACGGATAACGTAATCTGGAAAATCTTGTAATACAAATTCTAAAGAGGCGACCTCAAAATCCTCGCGGTTTGTACAATTTTCCGTGGTAGTTATATCTGACTGTGATTGAGCCACTGAAATCGGATTTCGCAATTAAGGAGACATGCCAAGAGGGCTATGGAAAGGAAGGAAAAGGAAAGAAAAACGAGAAAAGAAAAATAAGAGAAGAGGGTAGATAGTGAGAGGAAAAACAATAGATGAGAAAACAAAAAAGGTTTTCTATTGCCGTATGCTGGTTTTCTTAGGGTGAAGAGTAATAGCCTGGAGTCGGCCTCGACTTTGGGTCCAGATATCGTAGGATGACAGCCTTGGGTTCTGGACGGCGTCCGTATTTTCAACGTTGGTGTGACGAGTGATTATAGTTGGTGATAATAGTGAGTCAAGCGAGCCAATTTATGGAGAAGCGAACGAGTGAAAAGATGTAACTCGGTATACGCACTGGACACTAAGAGGTTTAAGAGGAGCTTCTTTCTTGGCTGCTGGCTTGGCGAGAAGTGGCTGAGACTTTTGACTTTTCTCAAAAAGTCAGCTCGGTTGAGGGAGTGGGATCTAATTTTTTATTCCCAAATATGGTCATAGGACTGTGCTTCGAATGTTTTTTAGAGGTCGAGTCAAGAGCATAAGATAAACTTTTTTTTTTAGGAGACAGGGAGCATGTGGCAATAAAAGGATTTAGATAGTTTACAAAACATGGCAGCTATCTTAAGAGGGAGATATCGATATTTTTTAAGTAGGATGTCGCGGTATTGTTAGCGTAGACTAAGCGCGTGGGAACCAAGATCGGAGTTGGTTTGGAGTTTGTTAATATGTCCGGAGCATTGGAATTTTCAAAGATTCTAGGGTCATTGCGTCGTGTGATAACATATAATAAATAATAATAATAATAAATTCAATTTTCCTTGCTTATAAAAGAGGTCTAGAATGCGCGAAGTCGGCTGGACGTAACAACCCAATTGCTTCGGAAAGAAAGTTCTTCTCTGCATTTGGTGGGATATCAAGGGCATGCTTTATTATGAGTTGTTGGAACCGGGTGAAACAGTTACTGCGGACTGCTACTAACGTCAATTAATCTGCTTGAGTCAAGAATTAGAACGAAAATGCCCGTATACTGGCAAAGAAGAACGTCCAATGAAATTGTTGCATGATAACGCCAGGCCACACATTGCTTCCAATACAAAAGACACCATAATGAGTCTTGGCTGGGACGTCTTGCAGCACCCGGCGTATTCACCAGACATTGCTCCATTCGATTATCACTTGTTCCGGTCGACGCAACACGCCTTGTCTGATATGCATTCCCAATCAATGGATGAGATCCGAAAATGGCTTGACGACTTTATCATGTCCAAAGACGTAACATTTTTCCGAGATGGAATTCATCAGCTACCTGAAATATGGCCTAAAGTTATAGAAAGCAACGGCGAATACTTTGATTGAACAATTTAATTTACTTTACTTTCTTTTAAAATAAACCTTGAATGTAGCTGAAAAAATTGGATTATTCATTTGTACACCTAATAGTAAGGTGAAGATTTAAAGATATATTCTTTTACAATTATTGTACACAAGATAAGAGTTATTTTGAATTGTATACAAAAGTATTAGGATATTTTGTGACTTACAAAACATTCTAAAAAAAAAGATATTTTATATACCTCATGTAAAGCATATCCTGATACTTTTGTGTACAATTAAAAATAAGTCCTATCTTGTATACAATAATTATAAAAAAATGTATCTTTAAATCTTCGCCTTATTAAATCGATATGAGTCTACCATATACTAAAATAACAGATTCTGAAAAGGTTAACAAAGATTACTACGCAAGATGATACATATTGTGAGAAAATTATTTATATAAATACTCTTTATTTAAATGTTTTCGTTAATTTCGTTGTTGCACTGCACTACACTAGTACAATAAATGCAACTATAATGATGTTATGTCCTAGAGGAGGAGCGCAACCTTTTCGTTCGCAAGTAAGGCGAACCTCGTTCGTACACGCGTGTCAGTGAACGGGTCAGGGACCCGATGGATCCCTTTACTCCGACACCGACGTACGACGAGCGGTCCGTTTTTCGGTCAAGGACGCGAGTCCCTTTACCGGGAATAGGACCATGAGACTGTTGGAAGGGTGGATGTGATTTTGAAATTAATTGGTGATAATAACTATTAACAGATTTATTAAAATAAAAATGACAAAATGATATAGCGGTACGGTTTGAATTAGCAAATTTATTAATTATAGTATACACAGTCTGTCCCAGATCCAATGAGACTGGTCTAAAAAAAAAATACAAAGCGTTTATTATTTTGATTTTTTATTCTTGTTTATTCAAAATAGTCTCCTTCTGAGTCAATACAGCGCTGGAAACGTTCAACAAATTTTTCGAAACATTTTTTATACTCATCGGCTGGAATGGCCTTTAGTATGGCGGTCGAAGTCTTTTGGATGACCGGGATGGTATCGAAACGATTTCCTTTCATCGGCAATTTCAGTTTGAGAAATAGCCAGAAGTCGCACGGAGCCAAATCAGGTGAATACGGTGGATGATCGATAACAATGATGCCTTTTTTTATCAAGAATTCACGTACCATGATGGCTTTGTGCGATGGTGAATTATCGTGCAACAAAAACCAACTGCCTGGTTCTCGATATTCCGGTCAACTCGTCGAATTTTGGCCCACAATCGTTGTAGAACTCCCAGATAATATTCTGCGTTCACCGTCTGACCTTCTGGGATGAATTCACTGTGAACAATTCCCTTTGAATCGAAGAAAACGGTCAGCATTGTTTGGATTTTGCTCTTCTGAAAGCGTAATTTTTTCTCTTTTGGCTCTTCTGGTGACTTCCATGCCGCACTCTGACGTTTTGTTTTTGGCTCGTATTGAAAACACCACGTTTCATCACCAGTTACAATGGCTGACATGCTTGCCGGATTCCTTCGGGACATTTTCGATAGACAAAATTCGATAGACTGTGCTTTTCGGTATCCCAGTTTCCTCTTCGATGAGTCTCGCAGCACACAGCGGTCGCTTCGAAGAATTTCTTTGACTTTCTCGATGTTTTCTTCATTGCGAGTGGTTTTTGGCGGCGGTGCTCGGTCATCGTCTGCAAGGTCCTCACGACCTTGCAGACGATGACCGAGCGTCACGGAATAGGCCAAACCAACGGAAAATCTGTGCACGGGACATGCATTCATCCCCGTACACATTTTTTGGCGTTTCGTACGTTTCTGCACCACTGCACCAATTTAAAACAGAATTTAATATTCGCTCCATGTTGGTTTCCGACCGACGTACACAAAGTGACTTTATATAAAATGTCAAACCACAGTGAAATATTAACCGAATTCGCTCAAATTTTGAGGTTAAGTAGATGAAGGGTAGAACATTCACCTACCATCATTCACTCACAGATGTCGCTGCGCTAAGAACTTTGATGGAACCAGTCTCATCTGGAGCAGACTGTGTATAACGGCGCGGTTTGAATTTTACAGATTTATTAAGATAATTATATCTAGACGAATGAGTGTATGTATGTGTGTGAGTGTATGAAATGGAAGAAGAAAAGGATGGGAAAGAGAACGAATATAAATAGGAAGTCTATCAGGTGAAGGGGAACGAGAGTGATATGGCGAATTTAAATGAGTGGACAGTTCAGAAAAAGAGACGGGAGAATATGAGATTGAAGGGGTAGAAGGAGTGGATGCGCGTAGGGGAGACAAGGGAGGACTAATAGGTAGACGTCGGAGTAGAAAAGGGGGTAGGAGTGTCGGGTCTGGGTGAAAGTCTGTTTCAAGTGAAATATTTATAATGGAACGGAGATATTGCAAATGATGTTCGAATTCATATAGATCTCTAGTCCCGTACACCGTCTCAAAGAAACGAAGGACTTGTTGGATGGATACCACTGAATGACGGTAATGGCCCACTAAAACCGGATTTCAAAATAAGGGTGGAATAAATAAAATAGAAGTAGGAAAGATAAAGTAAAGAAAATGAAACTTACTACTGATTCAGGATGAGTTGACATAAGCAGTGACACAAGCAGAAGTGAGAATGGCGCAGATCTGCGTAGGTGTTCTTGTTTCCAATATTCGTATTCCGATTGAGGCACCAAATAGTCGTTCACTTATATAAAGAGGAAGTCCGCACTTTTTCCAAAATCTGAATACTTGAATATTTGAATACTAAATATTTGAATGAACTGGAATTCTGAAGATTTGAATCTGAGTCCTAATGCTCAAGATCTGAATATCCGAGTTCTGAATATCTGAATATTTACGTGAGAGTGCGAGTCTGAGCTTTTTCGTTTCCGTGTTCTTCTGTTCGCAGAGGCGGATTATCGCGGTTTTTATACCAATGATCGGAGGCAGAAGCTATCAGGGTGGGTAGAGAGATGGCCCTTTAAGGGAGGGGTAAAGCCCTCTCCCTAAGGAGAACCCGATGAAGTTAAAGATTTTGTTACTAATTTTTATTATTGGTCCTGGTTGACAGTAGTGGGAAAAAGTCTTAGCCATTAGCGAAGTTAAAAGACATCGTGGGAGGAGACAGTTAGTTCTAGAAGACGTGAATATAGATGGGATAAGGTGGAGCGTGGATGTCTCATAGTTTTGGGTGGATAGATTATGATTAGGCGCGACAAGTGTAATGGTGGTGGATTTTTGTGAGATAAAGAAATGTATACAAGTGGCCAGCTGGAAAAGTCAAGATGCCGTAAATCAAAGGCTGAGATCAGATTTTACGACTATCAGTGAAGTAAACTTTGTTGGTTAACTGATAGGGCACATATGGTTTTGGATTGGGAAGATGTAAGTTTCAAGTTTTAGAGCAGGAATGCTCTGAGTTGCTTTGTTTTACTGAAGGTTTGTTAGCGCGGAATTTCAAATTTTTATAGCTAGGACGACGGACACACTTGGCGAACACTACCCAGATATAAATTTTAAACGAAAACGTGTAGATTTTTACAACAGGGCATTGTTTCCTGTTATGAAATTTTTCCGAATCGCTTTTCATTTGGCGCGACGGCTGTTCGCCAGATGAGTCTGTTTTTTAATTTATATTTATATATGTATATATTCCTATTATAGTTATATTAGGAGAATATAAATCCGCGAGAGGAAAGAATTTTTGCTAATTAAATCTGCAGGACGTAACAATGAACACTGTTCATTGTAATGACAGGTTTCCTAACTTATCATACCTATCATCTTTAACAATTAATTTCTCGCTTTGTAGAACCAAGCGATGATTTTAACTTTTAAATTTGGTTTCTGCACATCAAGTTTATACGTTACTTCTTCAAACTACATAAGATAGGTAAGTTTCAGCCAAATCCAATAAAGCGGTGACTGACTTCTAAATAATTACTGTTAAATCATATATCTATCTGTTGTTCCTTCGAATTAGACAAAGACAAACATATGATTTAACTGTTAGTCAATTTACCAAAAGGTTTGAAAAACCAGCCCTTAATAATATAAAAGGTGGATGTTTTTGTAAATTATGTTTGGGATAGACGAAACAAAATACAAGGGAGTTGGCTTTTTTAGCAATTGATTTCACCTGTTTTTGTCTTTCGTACAATTAATATCAAAGTATTTTATTGTCTTAACTCCTTTAATTTTTTTTCTGTTCGACTATTCTAAATTTCCTTGTTATTTATTTTTTGTCAATAAAGTAAGTGGCAAGAAATTATTGCACTTATTTATTACATGTTGACTACAATGACCATAATGAGTAAACTGTAACATGTCTGAAATAAACTGGTTTTCCGATGTAAACGTAGAGTGAGCCTGTAAGCGAAATGGTTGAATTTCATTGAACATTTAGAATTCAGCAATTTAACCTATCGACTTACTCTACACTGTATTACATTGGGAAGCCAGTTTATTTCAGATATCTTAGAACCTACTTCACTACTCCTTACGGTCATTGTAGACAACATATAAATCTTGAGTTGTTGAAATGGTCAAGATTATAAGAAATTTATAAAAGAGATCAGATTTGATTATGTTTTGTTTTTCAATTGAAGAAGGATTCATACGATGTATATGCTTATTTATTTTTTGTATGCGTATTTGAAGTTTAGAGAAGATAATTTTGTCTGCAACACAATTTTACATTGATAAAATTAGATTAAATTTTACATGAATTTCCCTATGCCATAAGTTTAGTTGACGAATGCATATTTGTTAAATATATAATCTTTATATTATCGTATTTTTATTATTTTTATGCAGAAGAAATATAATAACAAACGGATAATGTTGAAAAGAAAGAGATACGTGGATTTAAGTCGATCTTAACAATGGCGTCGGCGACAAGATACAGATTGTACTGTTGCTAATATAGATACAGATGATATAGATAATATAAATATAACAATTGAGAATCTTACAGAAAGACCTAATTACAATATTTTTATTGTAAATAATAGTAATAATTGTTTGACTAATAACAATGTACAACACATCACTCAATAAGTTCGTAGGATGACTAATAAAACAACAACTTTTAGGCAAAATTTGACTTTATTCATCTACATAGTCTCCTTCAAGAGTGATACATTGATTCCAACGCTTCTCTAACATTTCGATAGCTTTTTTGTAGAACTATTCATCTTTGGCCTCAAAATAGGCTTCAGTTTCGGCTTTGGGCGGGTTTCGCCGGTTGCTGTCCACTCAGCTGACTGCCGATTTGACTCTGGAGTGTAGTGATGGATCCATGTTTCATCCATTATCACATACCGCATCAAAAAATCCTTTTTATTGCACTGAAACAGCTCCAAATAGCCCGCTGAATTGTCGACGCGTTGCTGTTTTTGATTGGCTGTGAGCAAACACGGTTCCACTTCGAACCGCTGTAACTTGTGAATTAAGCGTCCAATTGTCATGAAATTCTGACACGTATCATTTGAAGGTTAGTACTTCCTAAAAATCATATGGATTTGTCAATAGTAGTGCCATTTATATGTCATCCTACGAACTTATTGAGTGATGTGTTATATGTCTGAAGATGTCGAAGCATGTAGGATTGACTGTTATTCAAATTATACAGAATCTGACATAGAATCAGAATCGACTGCCGAATACAATAGTTAGTGTTATGAAGATTTGAATTATAATGTACAGAAAGAACTTGCATTACAAAAATTTCTCCGGATTTGGAGTCTTGAGAATAATATTTCACATGTAGCCCTTACAAAATTGCTTAAAGATCTCACAGTTTATGGATATGAAAAACTTCCTTATGATGCAAGAACATTATTAAAAACTCCGATAAGAACATCAATGATTAATACTCATTCTGGCACTTTTTATTATCATGGATTGCAGACAGCACTGAAAAATCATTTACGACACATTAAACCTCTCTATGGACGTTTGGAAAATCCAATCAAAATCGATTTAAGCATTGACGGATTACCATTGACAAAAAGCTCAAAATCACAATTTTGACCACTTTTAGGGCAAATTGTTCATGTTGACTATAGAGAAAAACCGTTTGTCATTGAAATATTTCATGGATACTCTAAACCGAACAGACCGGGTGAAATTATACATGAATTATTAAAGAATATAATGAAATTCAAGGATTGAAATGAAAGAATTTCAAGATGGAAGAGAAAAATACAAAGTTTTGATTAATGCTGTAATATGCGACGCCACGGCAAAAGCATTCATGAAATGTATTAAAGGTCATACAGGATATTATGGATGTGATAAATGTGAAGAGGAAGGTGAATGGAAGGATAATCGGTTGCTATTTCTCAATGAAAACGCTCTATTACGCACGGGTGAAAAATTTTTATTACGACATAATGCAGATCATCAAATAATTCACCTTTTGAAAACATAAGATTGAAAATAATAACACAGTTTCCATTGGATTATATGCATCTCGTTTGTCTCGGTGTCATGAAAAGACTTATAAAATTGTGGATCCGAGGAATAAAGGGCATTAAATTGCGAGCTTCTCAAATTGATCGATTATTTAAAGATTTTAAGTTGTGGATACCATATATACCCCGAGAATTTTCCAGAAAACCGAGAGGTTTAGATTAATTAGATCGCTAGAAAGCGACGGAATTTAGACTGTTTCTTTTATATACGAGTTTGGCTATTTTGTGGTCATATTTGCCAAATGATTATTTGAGACATTTTTATGTTCTACATTGTGCAATTTATATTCTTTGCAATCTTGCCGATTGTGTATACAATAACGAATATGCACATAAATTACTAGTACATTTTGTACAAACATTTAAAATATTGTATTCTGAGAAGTACGTTACATACAACGTACATAACTTGATTCATTTGCATCAAGATGTTAAGAATCATGGATGTCTGGATATGTTCAATGCTTTTCCATTCGAAAATTATTTTCAAGAAATAAAGCAAATGCTCAGGAAAAGCGCACAACCGTTACAACAGTTGCACAGACGATTAATGGAAAAATGTAAAACTGTAATAAATATTTCACATGCACCTCAAGAATATCCCATTCTTCAAAATGCCAAGAACGAAAAATTACTGGATGGTTTGGATGTACAGTCTTATGGAGAAGCAAAATTTAAAAACTTTACACTGTCTTGCATAAAACAAGCCGATTCTTATTGTTATATAAATGACAAATATGTTCTCATGATTGAATACATTGGCAAGAATAATGGAGAAACGGTTATATTAGGAAGAGCTTTAAAAAATTTCTCTAATATACTTTCATATCCATATGACTCGCGGCATTTAAGAATCTATGTCGGAGGAGAATAGTCTGAAATTAAAAAATATTCAACAAACCTAATAACTGCGAAAGCAATGCGTCTTCCTTATAAAAATACATTTTGTGTAATTTCTATTTTACATACTATACTAATGACTGAAGTGAGTAATTTGTAATAAATAAAACGGTTTATAATAATCATATTGTAATATATAATATGTAAATATTATATTATATAATAATATATTATATATATAATAATATAATATATATATATATTATATATTATATATATATTATATATATATATATATATATATATATATATTATCTCTTTATTCTCATCGACCGCTCATTGTCAGATGAATGTCGGTAGTTGTGCTGACTCAACTTGATACACTTTCCGATTACAGATTGTGTTCGGCGCGATCTTTTCCGACCGACCGAGCGAGCGCTTGAATTCGGATTGTCGCGGAGTACGCACGGCGACTCCACTTTTGCTTTTTCGAGGTCCGGACCAGGCTCGCGCTGGCGAGGTCCGATCTTGACGAGGTTTCGGGGCGCAAATCGAAGAATAAAGTCGGTGCTTACCGAATTAGCGCGCGCTCATGTGTCGCTGAAATTGAATAGCTTAATTCGGAGATGAGTCGCAAAACGGTCCAAAAGGAGAGAGCGAGCTCGACGACTTTTCTAACATACAGGGTATTATAAAAGTCCCGGAAGAGCAGAATAACTCGAAAAATATGAGTCCTAGAAAAAATGCGAAGTACTGGGTTTTTATGACTTTTTCCTGGCTATTTGACCTTGGATTTGATCTTGACAATGACCTTGAAGGTCATTTCAAAGTCAGGTCAATTTTTTTTAAATAGGACTCCATACTTTTGACCCCAGAAATGAAAAAAGCGGAAAATTTTACGTTTGGATATGACCTTGAACACTGCCAAATTTGACCTCTGAAGGTCACATAAAGGTCTAAACTTGTTTTAGGCTGAAAACGCGAATATCTTCGAAAATGCACCTGCTAGGGAGCAATAAGAATACGCATAAGTTACGCATAAGAATAAGAATGTAGAGGTCAACGAGGGACATTCAGCCGTGACCTTGCCCTTATTCTCAAGATCATGAGTTAAGATTATTATTAAGGTCAAACCGGACTTTTTTAGGGTTGAAAATCCATACTTTTGACCTAAAAGTGTCAAGATTGAAAAATTTTACGTTCAGATATGACGTTTTCAACCTTGACCTTGTTCTCAAAATTATGCGTTTTACGTTACTTCACTGATCGTGAAGTCTACTGAAAGTAAAGCGTCTCGGAACCCGACCACTGAAGGCAAGGTGTTTCAAACCCGACCACTGAAGGCAAGGTTCAATTAGTCCCGACCACCGAAGGCAAAGCAATGGGAACTACTTTGAAGGAGACTATAAGAATTTCGATGATTGAATTGTAATTTTGATTTTTAAAAATAAAGTTCGGATACTTTTTGATCACAGTAGTACGTACGTTCCGCGAAACGCTGCATTTCCGTTTCGACCACCTGGCACTGTCGAATGGCTAAGTAGATTTCCAGGATGGGCGTGATCCTACACACGACATAAGAGGAGTCTAATTTCGTGCGGCTGAAACCAATCAACACTGTGCGAGCCCTCCGCGATTCTTAATTACCGGGCGCGGCAATTGCGCGCGGACGCCTTCGAATATTCCTCCTTTCGAGGACTAGCGGCGGATGGGCGAATCTCGCGATCGAGAGCGATCTCGCCTCGCCGGCGAGGCGGCATTATTCGTATTGGCAGAGTCGATTTCATTGAATCTCATTGAATCATCCCGGGACCGATATCCGCAATATTCGGACTTCGCTCGGGTTTCTCATACGATCCCCATGCGTTCTACACAAGCAGATTCTCTCAAAGCGGTTTAAGTTCCCCAGATGTTCCCGGGAGGCGGGAGGGGAGAGTTAAGGGGGGAACCTGGTTTAAGAGGCTAAAAAAAGGAGATTTTTATGAATTTTTTTTATTGACAATGATGCAGTTGAGGTTCCTAAAACTTTTATAATATTTAACTGCCTATTTGAAGATGTAAAAAAAATTTTATATTGTAAAATAATTGCAAAATGGCGCCATGGTGTATCTCTAACCAGAGCGCCTCGTCAACCGAGTTGCCAATCTGCGGGAAAAATGTAGCCTGCAATTTTGATCTGAAACAAAAAAACCAAAAAAATTATTAATTTTCATATATTTTTATTCTATGTGAACCAACAACATGGTTAAAAAACCGTAAAATACAAAACTTTTTAGCACATGAACAAAAAAATGACATTTTTGAGAAAAAATTTCCTCCGTTTTTATGCAACAACAATTATTTAAATTAATGTTTTTACCAATGTTTGAGGTTCACATAGAATGGTTGTTCATTCTCTAGCTAACACACTTTGAATCAAGTCGATTGATCAATTAGTTTTTTCTCTATTTTTCCCGCAGATTTTAAGAAAGTACGAAAATAATATTTCGAGAAAAACGCGTTTAAAGTTTGTGGTACAAAAAAATATCATTTATTGAAGACTTACCGCAATCTTATGCTAATCAGCTATACCAGGGCCATACTGCAAGCCTTCAGCTTCTTCATAAAACTCGTTTCGTTGCATTTGCTCCAGTCTATGAGCTGTGCGAGCTTCCTTGGTCGTGCTGCTTCGGCGCCACTGCCCACTCGTAACTCGCTGCGCATCGTAATTATCAGCGAACATTTTGCATTGCTGGCCGATATTGATTTTTAATAACTGCATTGTTAATAAAATGGCAGTGTAACCTTCATTAAAGATGCCAGTAACCAAATATGCAGTGATTTGAACAATTTTAGAGCCCGAATTGAGGTGTTTGGGAGCGATATGCCACATAGTCGAATTGAAGGATTCGTTGGAATTTTGTGTGTGCCCGCCTAAACATCTAGTCAAAAGTTCTTCATTGGAAAGATCTTCATAGATCGAAGTAAGGTGTTTCTCAATATCAGGCTTTATAACTGGAGCAGGATGTTTATAGTTTACGAGTTGACCGGCGGCTTCAGCTTTGCGCCACTCGCACCAACTGTCGGCGCCTGCGGGGCAATTTCCATGTTTCGGCTTTTCATCGGTCGAGCAATAGTGGTAGAGTGTTGCCATTATACTTTTTTTCATATCACCCACAGAATCTACATTTCGTCTTATAGCTAAACCGCAGTAAGTGGTTAATTTTTTTATGACGAGATCGGTCAATCTCCCCTTGCCGCCAAGCTTCTCCTTTTTTTTATATTTCGAAGCCGCGTCCTCATCCGCTTCTGAACGTGTCCGACGCACTCACTTTTTTTTACGGGGCAATCTTCGCTATACGGATTCAAAGTCAAAATGGACTTATAAGTTTCTTTTTTCTATGATTCTATAATAATGTAATGGATTCACAATAATATTATCAGTACTCGCTGTACTTAATTTTTTCGCACTGATGCTCTCGTCTAAATTATCACTTTCATTCTTGGAATGCTGGTTGCCACGAAATCTTCTTTTCGGCGGTTTCGAAATGCGCTGTGAAGTACTTCTTGAGCCTTTTGGATACATATTTAAAACTGTCAAACGACTTTTGCTAAATAGAAACTCTTTACTAGTCGAGAATCAGAGCAAGACTGATCGTTGAAACTATAAACTATACACACGTACGCACACATAGACACGCATACACTCATACACCTACATGACAATCTATAGGAATGTGTAATCAAATATCGTGCCGGCATATAGTACGTATCTGTATCGGGTGAGCGCGCGGCCCACTCCGGCCGAGCGCTCGTATACTTGCGCGACGCTGACTCACCATGTATTCTATAACTTTTTTGAAATACTTTGAATTGGGCTCTGAAACTTTGGGAATATATTCTTGAATAGTTTAACTATCGATTAAGCAAAAAAAAATTCGAAAATCTTGACCCTATAAACCAGGTTCCCCCCTTAAAGCAA
This sequence comes from Harpegnathos saltator, assembly GCF_003227715.2. Lineage (NCBI taxonomy): Eukaryota > Metazoa > Arthropoda > Insecta > Hymenoptera > Formicidae > Harpegnathos > Harpegnathos saltator. The sequence goes on from NW_020230705.1 coordinate 17,508, forward strand.
AACAGAGAGAGAGAGATAGAGAGAGAGAGAGAGAGAGAGAGAAAGTGAGAGAGAGAGAGAGAGAGAGAGAGAGAGAGAGAGAGAGAGAGAGAGAGAGAGAGAGAGAGAGAGAGAGGAAAGAAGGGAGTTTCCAACATCGCTGTGTAAACGTATCGACGTTCATAAAGGCGAATCTTTGAAAATCTAATCCCCCGTTCGATCCACCAGAGAAGACGCTGCAGGATTATTCACTATTTATTTATACACGCTGCTATAAATGCGCATAAATACCGCGCAACGACCGCGCCGGTCGAATGGCAAATCAATCTTCGACGCCCTGTTACTTCATACTTACTACGCGGGGATCTCGCAAAAGAAGGGATACTTTAATGTGCATCTGTCATCGTCTAAGCCGCCCTCCGTGACGAGGGCCCCGCAGTTCTGCGCGCCGCCTTTATTATCAGGTTGGTTCGGAAATTTGGTCGTCCACTTGGAGTATCCGGTGTTTTCGAGAGCCTCGCCGGTGACGGTGACCCAATTACCCTCCTCGTAAAGATCATGAAGTCCTATCCAGGCCTTGGCTATATTCTGCTTTTGCATCAGACGCAAGAGAATATTTTCCTCAGAAGCCGAATTGATAATCGCCAAGTGACCTGATTGCGTGCAAAATATAATAAGAGATTTTTATCGCCGTTTCGTCTTACCTTTACATTAAGCGCTCGAGATAAGTGCCGAATTGGTCAAGACGACGCGTGATGTCGAGTGAATTATTCTAATGCTCGTAATACATTTCCGATTGTGGGACTTTAATGATCGATAATAATAATAACAATAACGACGACGACGATGACAACGAGGACGATGATGACAGGGACTTGTTATCGGCGATATATTTCGCAAGTGATATTCTTTACCTCTTTCCTCGATGCAAGCTTTGCGAGCTTCGTTCCAAATGATATTGCGATGATGAAGTTTATGTGTTCTTATGCCAGATGTAACGAAATAGTCGTTCTCGATGTTTTCGGAGGAGTTACATTTAGGATCCAAAAATAATTTCCTAACCTGCTGCTCGCCGTACACATGAAAGATCTGGCCCACATGATAATTGATGTTTCCGTTCAATGTAATCGTTGGTCTCTTGTTTATTTCCTCTGCAAGAATCGACAATCACGCATTTTTCCGGAGAAATGTAAAAGGAAAGATATAAAAAAAACGATTTCGCTCTCTAAAAATAATATTTCTTCTCCAAAAGAAGCGAGTGAATCATGGGGAATTTCCGAGCTGCCGAGATAACTTATAACCTCAATTTCGACGGGGAAAAATGCGTCTAAACACAAAGCATCTCAAATGGCGGTTTACAGTTTAGAACGATTGAACACGCGCGACGAGATTTGGATTAATGTCGACGAGGCGTTAAAGTGAAAAGTGACAATGAGAAATATAGAACGTCGGAAAATACGTCTCTCGCACTTTGCAAATTAAAAATTCTAGAGCGGGGATGTATACCTATGATCGCAGAACTATTGTCATCTGACGCATTTTTCAAGGATCTCGCGATTTCTTCCTTTAGATAGACGAACGCGAATCCTGGAAATCCATGCGAGAGCACAAACACAAAGACGAGGTACTTGAACATCGCTGAAGCGTCACCGTTGCGAAGCGAAGATTGCTGCCGCTCGACGATCTTGCGAAAAAATGTCGCGACGCGGATGGTTAACGACCACTTTTAACACTCATTCGCACAAGATAATCAGCATGGGTCACATGGGTCACAAGGGAGCGTAAACAATCGGAATCCAGATTGCTGAATACAGCGAAATGAAGAGGAATTATTACAATAATTGGTAAACACAATAATGTACGTAAATGCCATATTAAATATTATCCATTTGTTTGTATTGGCAACTCTGCCAAGGTGTGAATAGTGTGACGCGCATATATTGCGCAATTTATGTGCTAACCTTTCTAGTTTATATTTCAATGTACTACATACTTTGTTTTGCGACGGTCTTAACAATCAGACGATGAAATAAGCGACCTGTCAGACTTCGAAAGAGGATATATCGTGAGTGCTCGGTTAGTAGGAGCATCTGTGACGAAAACGGCTGAACTATTTCACGTTTCACGAGCAACAATATCCACGGTGATAACAGCCTACATAAAATATAAGAAAACGACATCTGTGAAGAGAAAGAGTGGAAGCAAACTAACGTTAACAAACAAGGACTGCCGAATATTAAAGAGAATCAAACAACATAAAACTACTGCAGCAAAAGTGTCAGCAGAACTCAACAGTCTTCTGAACAATCCTGTCTTGACAAGAACAATACGACGAGAACTCCATAAAAATAATATTCATGGTGAGGCTACAATTTCGAAACCTCTTATAACGGAAGCCAACGCAAAGCTGAGAAAGTGGTGCCACGATCATAAAACTTGATTAATGATTGGAAGAATGTGGTATGATCCGATGAATCATCGTTTACTTTATTCCCTATAAACGGCCGGGTTTATGTATGGAGAACTTCCATAAAGAAACCTACGATCCGGATTGCCTGCTATTCACAGTCAAGCACGGGGGCGGCTCCGTGATAATTTGAGCGGCTATATCGTGGTATTCCATTGACCCGATTATTATTATCAACGACCGTATTACTATGAATGAATATCTCGACAGCCTCAACGATGAAGTTCTTGCTATGACCAGTATATTGCTGTCAAATATTGCCATTTTCCAAGATGATAACGCATCCATATACACAGCCAAAAAAGTTGAGCCTTGGTTCGAGGAGCATCGAAATATCATCAAACATCTTCTCTGGCCAACATAATCGCGAGATCTCAACATCATTGAACCGTTATGAAGAATTTTGGAGCAGATTTTCATACATATTAGGTGTACAAATAAGTGTTAAAGCATTTTTTGTATGACGTATACTGCTGGTTTACAAATCAGAGATTCTCCCGCGGTTTTGTCACGTGACTGTAACCGGTCCAGAGTAATAAAAACGACGCGGAAATTAGCTCAGTATTCAAATGTTCTTAAACGTTGGTAGGTGAAAGATGGCAAGCGATAAAGTATTTGTTCGTCACATTCGTTACGAATTTCACCAAGGGAAAAGTGCTGCAAAAGCATGTGCATCGATATGTTCTGTTCTTCGTAATAATTTTGTTGAGGAGAATACTGTATCGAAAAGCACGTATGAATTTTGGTTCAGGCGGTTTAAAGCTGATGATTTTGAGATTAGCGATCAAAAACGTAGCGGCGCCCCGCAGAAGGTTGAACATGAATAATTGCAAGCATTACTGGATGAAGACTCCGCGCAAACACAAAAAGAACTTGCTGATGAAGTGGGAGTAACTCAACAAACTATTTTTAATCGTCTACACGCAATGGGAAAGATTCATAAAAAAGGAAAATGGGTGCCATGTAAACTGAGTCAGAGAAACAAAGATGTGCGTGTCATGAAGTGTTTAAATCTGTTAAGCAAATAACGTAGGAAGTCTTTTCTGTGGAAAATTATGACGGGCGATGAGAAGTGGATATGGTTCGACAATCCCAAACGCAAAAAACACTGGGTAGATCCCGATTAAGCAACGACATCAACACCGAAGCACAATATTCACTCGAAGAAAGTTTTGTTATACATCTAGTAAGATATCAAGGGTGTGCTGTATTATAATTTCTTGCAACCGGGAGAAATTGTTACTACTGATCGCTATAAGCAATAATTGCTGCGATTGAACGAGGAAATCAGTCGAAAACGTCCATTTACTGGCAAAGGATTACGCCCCGTTAAATTGCTCCATGAAAACGCCAGACCGCATGTTGCGAAATCGATCAAGGAAATGACGCTTTATTGACGCTGGCAAGCTTTGGAGCACCTGGCGTATAGTCCCGACATAGCCTCTTCAGACTATCACTTGTTCCGATCCATGCAAAATGCTTTGTCTTCAGTTCATTTCCGGACATTTGACAAACTGCAAAAATGGGTTGACGACTTCATCGTGTTGCACGACGAAAACTTCTTTACTGCTGGAATCCGTCAGCTTCTTAACCGATGACAGAAGATGATGGATAATGACGGCACATATTTTGATTAATAAATGTATTGTTCTTTTCTCTCAAATAAGTTTTGCATTATCTTTAACGCTTCTAAAAACGCTTTAAAACTTATTTGTACACCTAATATAATAGATGCAACGTCTATCTGCGATGCAGGCGATTGATTATGGCGATAATAGAGATATCAATGACGTCATGGCTAAAATGTGGAGTTTTGTGCAGACGCGATTACCGAGTGCAAAGACAAACAGCTCGACCTATTGTCCGATTTTGTGGTTACCCTGCTCGACGGCACTTGTCTCGATAATCTTCGAGACGACATGCTTGATTCGTCAATTTCTTGAAATCAGACAAATGATGTCGGAAACATTAGTTTTTGTTAATTAGATGCTTGTGTCTACTGCGTTGGTTATGCGATTTGAGATCCTGATGTCCATCGCAATTGCGTGCACTTGCATGCCATCTCGAAGGAAGTTAAAACTCTGCCAGTATTTGCTATGGAGTGTCCAGAATCTCGATCATTGCGAAGATTCAGGTGTGTCCGCTTTAACCAAACTGTTCAATCGCTTGTTGGAAAATGAAAATCCCTGGATACACCAAGAAACTCTGGAATCCTTTGAACGTATAGGACATATGTACTCGAAGCGACTTGTCAAACTAGCGAAAGGTCTGGCCAAGATACCCACCATCAACAATATCATGCAGGCATATTTATCTTGTACATCGCACTATGTGCTGGAAGTTATGTGCTTTTCCGAACGCGTGTGACTATCTCAGGCATATATCTGAAGTAACCCAAGGCCACTGCGAGCACATGTGCTACAAACACGAAATAAGTACGACAAGTGCAATAAAGCACAGGATATTGCTCTTATTTATAGAAATACTGACGTGATCAATGGATAATTTTGTTAGGAGTCAGAAAAAGAGGAGAAAATCCCGAGACTGGAGGAGGAGAACTCGCAAAATATCGCGTCGGAGTTGATACAATTGGCTAAGGAAGCAGAGAAAATGTACGGGCTAATAGAGGCTTTAGAAGGACAAACTAATGTTAGCGAAACAGTCTGTAGAAAACTGATAACTGTTCTAGAAAAAATTCTAAACACTTCTAACTAAAATTTCGCAGAAATGGCTTCATTGAAGTGATAAACTTAGAAACATTTTCCTAACGATAAAAATGTTTTATCGCAAAAAGAAACGATAGTGATAATTTAAAGAACAGAAATAAACACATGTAAAAATATTGGCAACAAACAGGAAAATAAAAAGAAAAATGATTGATGAATAAATAGAAAAAAACATAAATTAATGATTTAATTTCTATAAAACCCTCCTCTTGACCGTGTGTAAGTGTATGTTGATATGTATGTGTGCGCGCACAGTATTTTATATATGTATATGTGCGTATGCGTGTGCATGTCGTGTGCGTGTGTGTGTGTGTGTGTCATATATGGGTATCTATGTGTATTAACGTTATATCATTTATTAATGTTATCTAAATTTCAATGTCCGTTGTCGATAATAAGATTAACAACATTGATTAACAACATTTATAAAAGAAGCCAAGCGCGCTGTAGAATGCAGTCTGGTGCAAACCAGTTTCATGTATCTATTTGCATTGCAACTTCTTAGTCGATATTAATAGATAAAAGTGTAACGTTCCCACTTCCGGTTTGGACGCGAAGCATATATTCGTTCATTAATAATACGTATTTGTAGTCAATCTTTAGGCTCATCTGTTTTGTGAGTATAGTGATATCGTGCCATTTCTATAAACAAATATATATTCACGACAAAATGCATATTTTCATACATTGTCAACGATAACTTAATTTCAAGTTATAATAATTCATGACTAGCTAAAAATAGCATATACACATACATATGTAGGTATATATCAGAGCAGAGTAAATGAATTATTTTTCAAAATAAGCAAGCTTGAAGTCAAATAAATTTTAAGTGTAACTAAGTAAGTTTGTAGCCTACAAAATTATTAAAAGTTACATAAAGAAAATACAATTCAATTAAAATTAAATAAGATTTAATACCTTATTAAAGGTAAAAATTAATTATATAAAATAATATATACATATATCTTTTTGCACAATTAATTTTAATCTTAGTTTAAAGTCAAAATAATGAAGAAGTAATCTTTTACAAGAAAATACCGACTTCAGAATTCCATACAAGGAAACGTATGCTTACAGAGACAAAAAATTCAGCTAGTATTATTTTTTATATTTCTTATTCTACATTATAAGTAGTCTGCAATAAGTTTAACATTGAATTATGTATATATAATTATAATATCAATGAATTGTATATTTTAATTTATATATGAAAAAAGTAAGTTAAAAAGTTAATGGATCTTAAAGTAATTAATTTAAATTAAAAGTTATATCACAGTTGAGTAATAGCTAGTTTGTCGATTTGTTGTCAAAAATGTTAACTTGTATATAAAATTAATAATTATTAAATATTCAAGTATATATATATATATTCAAGTATCACGGGATATTAAAAAACATATGGCCGTTTTATTAACCAAACATATCTTAAGACGATCTTAAATAATACCGAACTATAAACACAAGTAGATGTAGTTCTTAATAAATAATTGTACAGAGCGCACCATCTGGTAAAAACTGTTTGAAGTAAATTCCTTAAGTTACCGACAAGGTACTATTAATACGTGGCTTGATACTTAATTATGTAAGACATGGTGCAATGCAACTCGTGCATTTTTTACTTATTTTGTATTCACGCTCTATAATATATTTTTTATAATACGTAGGAAATACATATATTCTTTGAAGCTTGCAGTTAATTCAAGTGCTTTTCATTTCGTGACGGTACGGAATTCTATCAGGTAGGCAAGTGGAAGTGTTGATACACTTTATACTTTAAATGCAGCAATAATATATAAATAACGTATAAAGATTCGAAATATTTGAAAGTTTAACAGTATGGACTCAAACGATAGAGAGAAAAATACTGTTAGAAAATATCTTGTTAACGATGAGACATTCAATAAGATAAACAATAAATTTGTAACTTTGGAAAAGGAGAATGTAAAACAAACAAACGAACACTTAAACAAGGTACTTATTGTAAAAATTCTCATGTCATTAAGAAGCTCATATGCATTCGTATAATAATTATATATTGTATATTGCAGATAATTAACAAGTTAATAGAAAAGATGAAAGAGCAAAACTCATTGTTTAACAAAACATTTCAAAAAATTGCATGGACTGGTAGTTTTTATAAAAAGACGAAGGTTGGGCTTCCTGATGAGTTTGATTTAAATTTAATAATCCAATTACCCATAAAAAAAGATGATATGAAGGTAATAGCAATGCACTTCTAATGGGAATTTTCTGATAGAAATGCTGTGTTTTTAATCAATAATTAGTAGTTACATATTATTGCAGCTTAGCACAGATTTAAATTTACCAGGTTATATTAAAATACACACAAAAATTTACGAAAACAATAATTTAAATATGGATGCAAAAGCATACAGGTATAACTTGTATTACAATACAAAATTATTTTCTAAGTCTAGAAAATAAGAAAAAAATTGTTTACTTTTTGTTTAGTGATATGATGGGTTTCATTGATCAAGATCAAGATCAATACCTGGACCAAGAAAAATTTCGTAGATGGATTGAAAGTATCTTGAATAAAGTGGCTTTTACCACCAATGGAAATAATGACATTAAAATTGATGATTATATTGTCAGTATAATATACCATAAAAGATGTTTCCAAAATATATATCATATATATATATATATATATATATATATATATATATATATATATAAGATTGAAACAAAAATACATAAATTTCTATTTATCTCTCTCTCTCTCTCTTTCTCTAAACATTTTTCCTCGTACTTTTTAGATAAAAGTAAGCAAATCAGGCCCAGCATTTACATTATCTTTCCAAGATGTTCTTTCATATCCAATCAATGTCGACTTAGTTCCTGTCTTAGCATTTAAAAGTCGTGATTTTCCACGACAATGTTCTATATATCAGACGTTACAAGTGCGTACCATAGTATTGAACATAGTACATAGTTGTATTACATATAGAAGAAATTTTATTTGCGCATACTAATTGCCATCATCATTTCGTAGGATAGCGATAAAGATATCTTCCTAGTTCCCAAACCGTTAAGCAATAAAAATATTTTCTATGCAAATTCAAGACCAAGTCATTACTGGCGATTAAGTTTTTATATATTTGAAAAAGATATGCTCTCTAAATATGGACGAGCTAAACCCATAATACGCCAGTTAAAGGTATAACAATATATTACGAAATCATATCGATTAATTTGAAGCTTATTTTATTTCGTACTAATAGTAGTTACGTTCGTAGAAATTCAGAGAAACTCAGAATTGGAAAAGTATTGCCAGCTATTACATTGAAACATTATGTTTCCACCATTTAGAAAGATTTGAAACCAGAGAATCGAATACTTCTTTGTTGTTTACGGTAATGTTTTTAACATTGAAGAAGGGCCCTCTTTTACTGAATAATGAAACAATAATATTTGCAGATGTTAGAAAACCTTCATGAAGCTTTCGAGATCAGTTGTATAAAACATTATTGGGACAAAAATATAAATTTACTGGAAAATATCGAAAAAGATGAAATGATGAATATGAAAGGTAGATTATATAATATTATAAGAAACATCAGGAAGCAGATAATAGAGCAACCGGACAATTTAAATATAATAGCTGGATATGTTTGTAAGTATCTATGATATTTTGTGCAGAGAAAATAAAACAATGTACGGTGATGGACAGAAAGGTTCTCTATAATTTTTTGTAAGAATTTGAAACATATTTGTCTTACCCAATAGGAGAATTTGTTTTCTAATGAGAATATTCTTCTTCTGGTCAAGACAGATGTGTTCAGAAACTTATATCAAAAATTCTATCAAATCATCAATAATATCAAAAAACGGACAACCTTTCTGTTCACAAACACATTTAGATGGTACTACTCGTAAAAAAAATAACTGGCCTAGATATTAACATTTCAAATTTTACTTGAATTTTTATTACAGTAAATTCGGCTGAATTGAAAGAATTAATACACCCAACATATGAAGCAAAATCAAATCTAGAACAAGAACCAGAATCACAGCAAGAAACTGGTAAGTGGTGGAGGTATATATTATTTTGGAGGAAAAAAGTAATCAATCTCTACTTCTTCAATTTTTAATTATATAAGTTCTGGAATTTTTAATCATTAAAGCTTTAGCATCTCATTGTAATGAAATATTAATTTCATTTTTCAAGCATTAAAATATTGGTCAAATAGTTGTTTCAAAATATATGCTTATATATTTATTGCATATCACTTAAAATGTTTATAAATTCTAAAACTTCTATTATGGACATTGCACACAGAAATAGATATTCAAATATACATACATTACATCCATAAAAAAATATACAAGGTATCCCATTTTAAAAACGCTTCTTGATAATTCTTTAACGAAACATTTTCAACGAAAAGATTTCGAACAAAAGTTATATGATTTCAAGGGGAACATAAAACAACTGTACTATTTTATTTACAAATTGCATCATTTTCGAGATTTTCATTGATCATTACTTTTCTTAAATAGAAACCCTAACTTTTTATTACACTGTCGTTTTCTACCAATTAATTTAAACAACTTTTGTCTGAAACATTTTTTTATTTGCCTAATATTTTTTGAGATATTTAAAGAAAACTTAGTAACTTTTTCAATATTTAATTCACGATATCTCGCTAACTATTTGTCAGAAGAAAAAGTGGTACTAGACTTTTCTGTTCTATTTAATCTCAAGAATATATTGTTATAATAGCATCCTGACTTTTGTTAACTTACTGACTTTTGGAAATTTCAAAATCATCAAATTAACAAAAGTCAGTGTACTATTGTAACAATATATTCTTGAGACTAAGTAGAGCAAAAAGTCTACTACCACTTTTTCTTCCGACAAATAATTAGCGAGATATCATAAATTAAATATTGAAAAAGTTATCAAATTTTCCTTAAATATTTAAAAAAATATTAGACAAATAAAAAAATGTTTCAGACAAAAATTGTTTAAATTAATTGGTAAAAAAAACAGTGTAATAAAAAATTGGGATTTAAGAAAAGTAATAATCTGAATATCTCGAAAGCGGTGCCATTTGTAAACAAAATAGTATAGTTGTTTTGTATCTCCCTTGAAATTATACATCTTTGGTCCGAAACATTTTTGCTCAAAATGCTTCGTTGAAGAATTATGGAGATGCGTTTTTTAAAATGAGGCACTCTGTATATATAGGGTGTTTGATAGCTGATCATGCAGACGAAAGTTGGAGATCGATTGGGTGTAGCCGAGAAGAAAAGTCATGTACCATAATGTCAAATTGGCAATAGTTATCGAGTTATTAATTAAAACATGTGAGCCAACGAGCGCGTAGAGAGCGGAGGGCGGCCACAGTAAGCACGTAGCTCTACGCGCTCGTTGGCTCACATGTTTTAATTAATAACTCGATAACTATTGCCAATTTGACATTATGGTACATGACTTTTCTTCTCGGCTACACCCAATCGATCTCCAACTTTCGTCTGCATGATCAGCTATCAAACACCCTGTATATATTAATTTATAAATTCTTTGACTTTTGGCTTAGAATATCATGTTAAAAAATAGATATATGCTATATTTTAATTAGTAAGTATTTATTTATTTTACTTTTACTGTATAAAAATATCTTTATCCACAAAAAATAAAATTCAAAGATTTGTTATGTATATTACACTAAAGTTTACTAAGGTATATAAAAACCATAAAAATATTGTTAAAATACACAACTCATATCAATAATGAGTTAACAACACTTGCAATTTCGTGTACTGATTTTGTATCTTAAATAGATACAAAAATAACAATTATATTGCATTATTTATCTTTTGACATTTTTGTGATGCAATTATGTATAATTGGAAAGTTTGCTATGTGTTTTCAGTGGGCTCATGGAACTGCATTATTATCTGACCATGTAAGGAAGTAATGTAAGGAAGTAATCAGCGGTCTGAGTTACGCAACGGAGCATCGCAAGACGAACAGCCTGAGCAGAATGTACGTCTTCAAAACTTGAGTTGAACATATTCATAATATACAGGGTGAGAAGTTATAAGTTTACAACCCGAAGTGTGAAGGTAGATTGAGTTAAGACAAACATAAAAATCCTATACCGTTTTGCGAGATTCGCAATAATTATCGAGTTATTAATGACAGAAATCTGAGGAATGGGCGCGCGCCGGCATAGATGATTGGAGAAGCGTTGCAGCTACTCAGGCCACAGCGCGGCCCACTCGACCCAGCAACTATTGGCGGCGTGTGGCGAGACGTAGGTCCGGCGAGATAAAACAACGAATAGCGGCGCATTGTCTTTCCCCTCGGCGTGCACCGGCAACAGTTAGCTAAGCAGGACCTTTATGTTTGTCTTAACTCAATCTACCTTCACACTTCGGGTTGTAAACTTATAATTCCCCACCCTGTATATTCATATATTATGAATATACTCATAAATACTAGCAAGTTTGAAATTGAGAAGACTCTTTTTGCATTCAACATTTAATCTCCTTCTATAATTATTCTTTTTGAATGGACGATCCACGCTATCTTGCGATATTTTTATCTGATTTGTCGGTGTTTTCTGATTTTCCTGTCTTTTACAGTTTCGCACACTACTATCAACAATGTTATGCTCTTCATCATGTTTATTGTTAAGAACTTTAGTAAATCTTTCTTCATAAGGAAGCCTTTACAAAGATGTGGCTACATTTTGGTCTACTGTCTTTTTCTCCATCATCACAGAATCTAATACTGCATATAAAGATTCATCCATCCATCCTCAAACAATTTATCAATTTCTCTCTCATGTATATTTTACTTAGTATTGTTTACTACTTCTCTATTGCAGTAGTCCTTGAACATCTTAATTGTATCGATACATAAAATTGTGTCATCAAGAATCTTTGACAGAAGAAAACTAAACATTACTTAATGTAAAAATAGAAAAAACATAGTTAATGCGTATCGATTACTTTATTTATACATTTTAACTCTGATAAAAGTACTGGATAATCAAATTTATCACCATTATGTGCTACAAAGTAAATTGATGGTCTAAGACGATTCAGAAAGGCCATTATTAATTCATAAATTTCAAATTCAAAAAGGCTACAGTAGCTCCATATCATCATTATATAATTTTGTGCGAACAGATAAGCATATAATAAATCAATTCTCTACCGCTATTATTTCATGTACACATAAGTATATACTTGTCATATATTGTATTCTTGTTGGTATAATTTTTTGTAGGTTAATGGGAAATATTAATTTATGTAAGATCCTTGGCAAGAAATTATGATGTATTGCCTCCCTGACAACGGCATCTAAAGCCATTTCTGTAATTTTAGGTGCAACTGTTCCTTCAAATATACCAGTTGTCTTCAAATCAAAAAATACAAATGATTGACTCCCTGACCTTACTCCCATTTCTATATTAATTTCTTTACAGGTATATCAGCCTTCTTGTCTTATTTTTAATATCCAGTGACTACGATAAACGTCTCCTAAAAGTCACATGCTTTAATTACAACAAACGATAGATTCAAACATTATATAGAATATCTGATACAACATATATATCTATTACAATATATATATATATATATATATCCATACATAGATAAGATTAATTAATTAACATAAATAAAGTCTTTTACTATTTTACAAATAATCATGATAAAGTTGAAATGTTAACTAAAAACAATTTTATCGTTAGTATGCATAATATAATTCAATATAAGCAAGTTCTGTAGAATGATCTAGAAAAACATGTTTTAAGCATGTTTACTATCTCCTAGCAACAATAAATATCAACTAATAGCGAAAGTAATATTGCAAGTAGTAAACAGCATGGTCTAACATCACCTGTGTGATCTTGAACTATAAGTTTATATTTACTTTTGCGAGACTAGAAAACACAAGTCCAACAAATATTTTTGTAGACTGTACTCCAGATTCTAACCTACCATGACATTATTCATATCTATGGTATTCATCCAATGATTTTCTTTAATTAATATCTGAATAATTATTATGGTTGATTGCAAAATGGTGAAGGATTTCTTTCAATTCATGCTCAATTTAACAAGTCCTATCTGCATATGAGCGTGTGTGCATATATACATACAGGGTCTGCCAAAAGTTCCGGAATGGCTAATTATTTCAAAAAATAATGATTGTTTAAAACAATGTTTGAAACAAAAGTTGTAGGGCTTAAAAAAAGCTATTAGATATTGATAATTATTTGACCTTGGAATGACCTAGAGAAACGTTATCAAGGTCGATATAAAAATCTTAAATAGAAACTCAAATTTTTTATTACACTATCTTTTTCCACTAATTAATTTGAACAACCATTGTTTGAAACATTTTTTCATTTGTCCAATATTTTTTGAGATATTTAAGGATAACTTGGTAAATTTTTCAATATTTAACTTACGATATCTTGCTAATTGTTTGTCAGGATAAAACATGATACTAGACTTTTCTATTCTATTTAATCTCAAGAATATATTGGTACAATAATGCTCTATTTTTTGTTAATTTATCGAACTTTCTAAATTTCAAAATCATCGAATTAACAAAAGTCAAGTCGCTATTGTAACAATATATTCTTGAGACTAAGTAGAATAGAATAGTCTAATACTATTTTTTTCCGGCAAACAGTTAGCAAGATATCGTAAGTTAAATATTAAAAAAGTTACTAAGTTATTCTTAAATATCTCAAAAAATATCAGGCAAGTAAAAAAATGTTTCAAACAAAAGTGGTTCAAATTAATTGGTGGAAAAAGACAGTGTAATAAAAAATTTGAGTTTCCATTTAAGATTTTTATGTCGACCATAATAACGTTCCTCAAGGTTATTCCAAGGTCAAACAATTATCAATATCTGATAGCTTTTCTTAAGCCCTACAACTTTTGTTTCAAACATTGTTTTAAACAATCATCATTTTTTTAAATAATTAGCTGTTTCGGAATTTTTGGCAGACCTTGTATATACAGGGTGTTCGATTTAATCTGTCCAGGTCGATATTTCGTGAACTAGTAAAGCTAGAAGAAAAATCAAGAAAAGTTTTTCAATGGCCTTATTTCGAGATGATTTTCCGCGCGGTGGAACCGTACCTTTCCGTACCGGACTTCGAGGGAGGGAAGGGCACTCAAATTTTTTAAATGGAAACCCTGTACGAAAATAATAGCTGTTGATAGGCCTCGAAAAGACGAATCCAACGACCTATACTTTTATATGCTTATTGTGAAAATGACGGCCGCTATGATTTTTTTAAATAACTTACGAAAGGTGCTGTTCGAACAATCTGTCCAAAGTGATATTTCGTGAACTAGCAAAGCTAAAAGAAAAATCAAAAAAGGTTCTTCAATGGCCTTACTTCGAGATGATTTTCCACACAGTGAAACCCTACCTTTCCGTATCGGACTTCGAGGGGAGAAGGGCGCTCAAATTTTTTAAATGGAAACCCTCTACGAAAATAACATTAATCAACAGGACTCGAGACGACGAATCCTAATACTTCTTCGTGATTCTTCTGAGCATCATTACACTTTAAACAATTTTAATAATCTTCTACCATTAGTGCGCTATGTGGTCGTTTTATTTTGTGAGCCATGGGTTGATACCCATGGCTCACAAAATTCTTTTCGAGCCCTATCAACTGGTGTTATTTTCGTAAAGGGTTTCTGTTTAAAAAATTTGAACGCCCCTCCCCCCCTCGAAGTCCGATACGGAAAGGTACGGTTCCACCGCGCGGAAAATCATCTCGAAGTAAGGCCATTGAAGAACCTTTTTTGATTTTTCTTCTAGCTTTGCTAATTCACGAAATATTGGTCTGGACAGATTAAATCGAACACCCTGTATATACAAGGTGCTAAATTTCAAACGTAACAGGTAAAAAATCTCAAAAACTATGAAACATATTAGAAAAAGCTAAAACACATGTTCCATGATTTCGAAGGGGAAAGAGAATGGCATTATCAGTTTTTTATTTGGAAGGCATTTTCAAGGTCAGTTGAAGATCAACTTAGTTTTTTAAAATAGAAAGCCTAATTTTTTATTATATCTTCTCTTTCTACCAATTAATTTTAACAACTTTTGTCTGAAATATTTTTTTATTTGCCTAATATTTTTTGAAATATTTAAGGAAAACTTGGTAACTTTTTCAACATTTAATTTACGATATTTCGCTAACTATTCGTCAAGAGAAAAAATAGTATTAGACTTTTTTACTTTATTTACTATCAAGAATATATTACTATAATAGTGTCCTAACTTTTGTTAATTTAATAATTTTGGAATTTCCAAAGGTCGATAAGATTTTTATAATATTAAATTGACCTTCAACTGACCTTGCTCTGCTCAACTGAAAATGCTCTCCAAATAGAAAACTGATAATGCCATTCTCTTTCCCCTTCGAAATCATGGAACACGTGTTTTATTTTTTTTAATATCTTTCATAATTTTCGAGATAATTAGCTGAAAAGTTTTCAAATGAACACCCTATATACTAGGTACTTAATAATTCGTACGTAATAATTCGTATGATACTACATTCGTCTTTATTTATTAATGACAATGAGATGATGTATAATATTTTAAGCAAAATATTGGCCGTTGCCATCAATAACATTTTGCATGACAATAATTCAATCCTGCGCTGACAAAATAATTCATCTCTTGAAATAATCCATTTATCGATCGATTCCGCACTTCCTCAACATTTTGAGGCCGTGTATCAGACAGACTATGCTGCATTGGTCAGAATAAATGCAAATCAGAATCGGCGATGTCTGAAGAGCATGGATACTGCAGGACTTTTCAATCAAAAGGCACAGTAGTGCCCCGCGCCAAGTTCAGACGCAATGAAGTGCACCCGAACGGCGCGAGACATACCGTGCCTATATTTACGCGAAACTGCAAGTTAAAACAATGTACGAGGGTAGTCCCAGAAGTACCTGACCTGATGTATAGATAGCAGTTGTTGTTTGAAAAGAATGACTATGGTAGAAAATACCAACCTTATAAAGCTTAAGTTTGAAGTTTGACGACGCTACGTTGTTTATTTGTCGTCGTGTATTTGTTTGGCAGCCATCAATAGTGAACGCTCTCAGTGAATTTGTAAACATGGAAAAAATTGGTCATCGTTACGTGATACAATACTTTCATTTGAAAGGCCTCAGTCCAACCAATATCAAAGCGGAGCTAGATTCTACTCTGGGGGAGTCTGCTCCTTCGTTTACAACAGTGAAATATTGGATGGCAGAGTTTAAACGAGGTCGTACGGGCTGCCAAGACGAACATCGCAGTGGTCGAACAAATGAGGTGACCACGCCAGAAATGGTGAAAAAAATCCACAAAATGGTATTGGATGACCGTCGACTGAAATTGCGCGAGTTAGCAGACATGGTAGGCATTTCAAAAAGTTCTGTACATCGTATATTGACTGAAAATTTGAACATGAGAAAGCTGTGCACAAAATGGGTGCCGCAATTGAAACAAAAACAGCGTCGTGAGGATGTTTCAATCGAGTGTTTGGCGAAGTTTCGCAGCAATAAAGCCGAGTTTTTGCGTCGATTCATAACCATGGATGAAACATGGGTCCATTATTTCACACCTGAGATGAAGGAACAGTCAAAACAAAGGACCAAGGTGGCTTGATGGCTATTTTGAGGAGCTCGACGATTCCCACTATAAACAGGGTATCGAAGCTATTGAACATCGTTGGAAAAAGTGTATTGAGCTAAAAGGAAACTATGTAGAGAAATAAAGATATTTTTTCCCAAATTTTTTGCGTTTTCTTTGTTAGGTCAGGTACTTCTGGGACTACCCTCGTAAGATATTCATATCTCAGCAATGGTTGAACAAATCAAGTTTTTTAGCCCCAATCGATTCGGCCTTAAAAAATAGGGAGAAAAGTGTTCTTATGTTTTTCGTGTACGTTGTCTCTAAGCGGAGATATTTTAAGATAAAGTTCGAGTAGTAAAGCAATGGGGATTCTAACCCAATTGCAAAATATTTTTTGCAAAATGCACTCTTTAATAATTAAATTTTTTGCGTCTATGAGCGAAGATGGAGGACGTGACGTCACGCATATGTCCAGATAAAAAACTGTCGGGCTGCTGCTAGACTCGAACCTGGCCCCTCACGATTACTATCCAACGCTCCAACCTCCTAAGACCACCGTCGCCTGTTGCTTAGCAGACGTCTAAATAAAGGTTCTTAAGTATGTATGTATGATAGCGACCACCGTCGCCTGTTGCTTAGTAGACGTCTAAATAAAGGTTCTTAAGTATGTATGTATGAAGTATGTATGATGACGTCACGAGAGAAAAAACTGTCGGCTGCTGCTAGATACGAACCTGGGCCCTCGCGCGGTTACTACCCAATGCTCCAACCTCCTAGACCACCGTCACCTGTAGCTAGTTGATGTCTAGTGAAGGTTCTTAAATTGTGTATGATGACGTCACGCATACGTCAAAAAATAAGTCGAAACTAGGCCAGAGTCGAACCTCGAACCCTTCGTCTCATATCGAACGTCTCTCGAACATCTATTGAACGTTTCGAACGTTTATCGAACGTCTATCGAACGTCTCTCGAACGTTTATCGAACGTCTCTCGAACGTCTATCGAACATCTCGAATGTCTCTCGAACATCTCTCGAACGTCTAATAAGCATCACGCCGCAAATAAAGAACTGTATTTTGTATCAAACACAATTATCATATAAAATTGTAAGAGGTGAAAGGGGATGGAAGAAACATCTGTACATTTGAAATAATGTTTATATACGTCATACGGCGATGAGAAATGGATACTCTATGACAATCAGAAACGCAGAAAGTCATAGGTAAATCCCGGCGAATCATCAAAATCGGTCGCAAAACCCAATCGCTTCGGAAAGAAGGTTCTTCTCTGCATTTGGTGGGATATCAAGGGCTTTATTATGCTTTATTATGAGTTGTTAGGACCGGGTGAAACAGTTACTGCGGACTGCTACTAACGTCAATTAATCTGCTTGAGTCAAGAATTGGAACGAAAATGCCCGTATACTGACAAAGAAGAACGTCCAGTGAAATTGTTGCATGATAACGCCAGGCCACACATTGCTTCCAATACAAAAGACACCATAATGAGTCTTGGCTGGGACGTCTTGCAGCACCCGGCGTATTCACCAGACATTGCTCCATCCGATTATCACTTGTTCCGGTCGATGCAATACGCCTTGTCGGATATGCACTTCCAATCAGTGGATGAGATCCGAAAATGACTTGACGACTTTATCGTGTCCAAAGACGTAACATTTTTCCGAGATGGAATTCATCAGCTGCCTGAAAGATGGCTTAAAGTCATAGAAAGCAACGACTAATACTTTGATTGAACAATTTAATTTACTTTCTTTTAAAATATGGTAAACCTTGAATGTAGCTGAAAAAATTGGATTATTCATTTGTACACCTAATATATTTTCGATTTAGATTGAAGTTTTTTTTAGAAATATTAAAAGATATTGACTGAGTCAAGCTAGAGATTTTAATTTTTCTTTAAAAAAAACGGTCATAATTACGTTGACTCTTATTCCATCTATTTTTTTAATGTGAAGTGAAAGTATTAATTTAATTTCTCGGTGAATTGTTTTTATCTCAGGTAATAAGCGGTCAAATTCATGTGAGATGCAAAAAATCATAAACAGACCATATTAAACATCAATCATTAAAAGGTCTTAAAAAGAGCTACAAGAATATGCAATAAAAAATAGGGGGTTCTATAAAAAAAAATTAATTTCTATATGATCTTGGCACGTACACTCAAGTCACACCAACGCCATCATTTTATGTTCCTTTTGAAATCATAAAACATATGAAACATTTTTTGATACAACTGGGTTTTCGAAAAAAAATCATTGCCATCACTTAAAATGACTCACCCTATATGTGTATAAAATTTTAAACACCCTTATTTTATTTTACTTATATTTGTCATACGATGGAAATCCGCTCACTTAACACACAAACGTAAATGAATAAGTTGAGCCGTTAAAGTCATGTTCGGCATGCATTCTGACTATAGTTTTTTACTTCGAAATCGCTTAGGCGCAATATGTGCAATTTTTCTCATGTGAATAACAGTTATAGCTCATGTTATATATAAAAATGGATACAATGGAATGCAATGGATGTGATTTATCTCAATATTTCTGTTCCTTTATAAGAAATCTGACTCACTAATTTGAATTATGGTGCGTACATAAATAGTATTGAAACATACGAGAACCATTATTAGCTTATTAAAGGAGCAGTATATAGTTAATTTTTAATTTATAAATTCAACTCTCTAATCAAGAGGCACGGTAGTGCCTCGCGCTAAATTCAAGCGCAATGAAATTGCGCCCGAACGGCGCGAGGCACACCGTGCCTATTATACGCGAAACTGCGAGTTGAAACGAGGTGAAATATTCATATCTCAGCAATGGCTGAACCGATCGACGTTTTTTAGTCCCAATCGACTCAGCCTTAAAAAATAGGAAGAAAAGTGTCCTATTGTTTTTTGTGTACGTTGTCTCCAAGTATATATAGGGTCTGGGAAAAAGTTCGTGGCGTTTTTTTAGTAAAATTCAACTGGTTTCCTTATAGTGTGAAAATGAATTTATTTAAACGAAATATGCTCCATTATTATCGACAATGTTTCGCCATTTTTCGGGTAGAGCCATGATGCCATCGGTGAAGAACTTCTGTGGTTTCTGGTTGAAAAACTGAATCAAGTGGTTTTCACAGGCTTCTTTTGAAACCAGCTTAA
>NW_020230705.1:40000-47444 GCF_003227715.2 Harpegnathos saltator
GGTAAAAAATATGGTGCCAAGCGCAACACGTATTGTGTTATTTTTAGAAGTATCAAACTCAAATTATTTTTTTTACTGTGTATATGTGTACATAAGTTTTATAAGTTTTATAAGTTATATAAGTTTTATAAGTAAAACTTATATAACTATACTATACTATACTATACTATACTATAATAAAACTCTGCAACACTCTTCTACTGTACAAAAGAAGTGATATATTAGAACAGTAGCGCCAACTGAGAAACCTAACATATATATATGATTATTGTATACTTAACTTAATATTTTTAGAAATTTCAAATTCAAATTATTTTCTTTTTTAAGATATATATTATGTACATAACATAAGTTTTTAAAATATATGTACATAAACTTTTAAAAGTAAAAATTATATCGTGTTACAAAAATTTAACACGTTTGTTAATAGTGATAATTGATCGGCAATCAAATGACGTGCATCATAACATACCAACGCATGCCAACATTCTCACGTTTTTATGCCTCTCTCTTTCACCCCTCTCGCCCGTTCTCTTTCTCGCCTGTTCGCACCCTCCCTCTCATTCTCTCTCTCTCTCTCTCTCTCTCTCTCTCTCTCTCTCTCTCTCTCTCTCTCTCTCTCTCTCTCGCTCTCTCGCTCTCTCGCTCTCTCGCTCTCTCTCTTGCTCTCGCTCTCTTTCTCTTTGTCACACATTTTCATCTCCTGTATTCTAGCAATATTCTTCTCTCTCTTACTCTCTATCGCTTGCTCACTCGCACTCGCTGCTCTTTACTTCTTCAGCGCGCTCGTAACGCCTCTGGTGTCGGAAAAACGAGATGCACAAATTCTCTCTCCTCGGCTGTCTAGCGTTTCTTTCTTATTCTTACTTTCTTACTGAATTGTAATTTTTCGTAATTTGGACTTTGTCTTAAAATATATATACTTGGAGACAACGTACACAAAAACACTAGGACACTTTTCTTCCTATTTTTTAAGGCTGAATCGATTGGGACTAAAAAAACGTCGATCGGTTTCAGCCATTGCTGAGCTTATGAATATCTCACCTCGTTCCAACTCGCAGTTTCGCGTATATAATAGGCACGGTGTGCCTCGCGCCGTTCGGGCGCAACTTTGTTGTGCTTGAACTTGATGCGAAGCACTACCGTGCCTCTTGATGTCTGTTTATACTCGTATGTAACCCAACATTCATCGAGTGATCATCGCTCGCGCCGGCACACCGCCTGAACGGAAAGCTCAGCAAAATCGACTCCGCGCTTAACATGTTAACTAAGTTATCGCTATTGAAAGATATGCAGAAAACTGTGCTAAAATTTAGTGGCCCGTTTTTTTTTACGGGTGAGTATATATAACATATAAATTTTTACAAGTAAAACTTATCTAACTACAAAAAAAGATGTAATATAAAGAATATAAAACTTACTTTTTAAACAAAAAGATAAAAAAAGGCCCAAGTACACGCGCAACACGTATTGTTTTATTTTTAGAAATCTCAAACTCAAATTATTTTTATTCAAAATATACAGGGTGCCCCATTTTAATGTCCCAAATTACTCTTCAGTATTGAAGTTTCAAGGAAAATGAACTAGATAAAAGTTGTAGGGATTTAAGTGAGCTAGCTTATGATGACCTTGACTTTGATCTTGACCTTCATTTTCAAAGTCATTTGAAGGTCAACTTGCGTTTTTTAAATGGGAACCTTTATTTTTTTATTACACTGTTTTTTCTACTAGTTAATTTGAACAATTTTTGTCTAAAACATTTTTCATTTGTCTAATCTTTTTTGAGATATTTGAGGAAAACTTGATAACTTTTTCAATATTTAACTTATGATATTTCGCTAACTATTTGTCGGAAGAAAAAGTGGTACTGCGCTTTCTTGCTTTATTTAGTCTCAAGAATATATTGTTACAATAGCGCCTTGACTTTTATTAACTTATTGATTTTTGGAAATTTCAAAATCATCAAATTAACAAAAATCAGGGCGCTATTGTAACAATATATTCTTGAGACTAAATAAAGCAAGAAAGTCTAGTGACACTTTTCTTCCGACAAATAATTAGCGAGATATCGTAAGTTAATTATTGAAAAAATTATCAAGTTTTCCTCAAATATCTCAAAAAAGACTAGACAAATGAAAAAATGTTTTTAGACAAAAGTTGTTCAAATTAACTAGTAGAAAAAACAGTGTAATAAAAAATAAGGATTCTCATTTAAAAAACGGCAAGTTGGCCTTCAAATGACCTTGAAAATAGAGATCAAGGTCAAAGTCAAGGTCATCATAAGGTAGCTCACTTAAATCCTTACAACTTTTATTCAAATCAGTTTCCTTGAAACTCCATACTGAAGAGTTATTTGAGGTGGACATTAAAATGGGACACCCTGTATATGTATGTAACATAAATTTTTACAAGTAAAACTTATAGCTATGTAAAACTATACAAAAAACACTGTTCTGCTGTACAAAAGAAGTGATGTATTAAAACAGTAGCGCCAACTGAGAAACCTGTATACGCCATATACAGTGGCGTGCAAAAGTTTCGAGCCATAGTGTCTTTTAAGATACATGACAATATATTGATTTGCTCTAAAAATTAATTATATAAAAATAGTTGACATAACATTCTTGCAAATAATAGTACAGTTATAAAATTTTTGAAATTATATAGTTTCTAATTATTTAGTCATATAATATTTACATGTGTTCAAAAGTATTGAGCCGTATTCTTATTGTGATTTTATGAGCCCGGTTTATTTACTTTTCTTATGAAACCCCTTCGTAAATATTTGCTTTAACTAAGTTTCAGTCTATTGTCTACCGCAATGCTGAAACATACAAACCTTCAGTTACGCAAAGCCCGTAATTAATCTTTCTCAACAAGGAAAGGTTTCTCGCAAAATTGCTAATTGCTTATTAATGATAAAAATACTGTAAATAGGATTATTGCTAAATATAAGTTGACAAACTCTCTAGCTGATAAACCACGAAACAGTAGACCTTGCTAAACTACAAAGCGCGTCAATAAAATGATTAAAAGAAAGTCGATAGCAGATGTTAGAAAAAACTGCCATGGATATTTCTCGAGAAATACGAGAAGAGAAAATCTTGCTGATATTAGTCGAAGTACAATATCTCGACGTCTAAAGGAAGTAGACCTTTTAAGACGTGCTGATATAAAAAAAACCATTAATTAATGCAAAAAATAAGAAAGCTCGATTAGATTTTGCAAGGAAATTTAAATATTGGACTGAAGTTGATTGGCGAAAAGTACTTTTGTCTGACGAGTCAAAGTTTCAGTTATTCGGAAGTGACGATAGAAGGTATATACGATGTCCAACAGGCACAAGATATAACTCAAGATAACAAATTCCTACCGTAAACATGGTGGAGGTAACGTGATGGTTTGGAGATCATTTTCTTATAATGGAGTTGGTCCATTGGTTGAGATCACGGGTACTATGGACGCTATAATGTATCGAGATATATTGACACAGCATATACTATCATATGAAACTCGAAACATGCCACGTGGTTGGGATTTTCCAACAAGACACGATCCCAAACATTCATCAAAACTGATAAAAGAATTTTTCACCGTGAAAAAAATGCGAGTTCTTAACTGGCCCTCGCAATCGCTGGACTTGAATTCTATTGAGCATTTGTGGCAAGAACTCAAACTACGTATAGGAAATAAGAAACACTTCAATAAAACTAAATTGTGGCAAGATTTGCAAACTCAATGGCAAAATTTACCTCAAAATCGCATTTCTAATTTAATAGCATCAATGCCTCGCCGTTGTGCTGCAGTGATTGCTTCTAAAGGCATGGCAACAAAGTATTAAGTTTAAAAAAACGTTGACATTTTCTGTTATTATTTTTCAATAATATATTTTTCTTACGCATAAGAAAACTTTTTGCGCAATACTTTTACACTGTTTGTAATAAGACATTGTGTAAAAATAAAGTATTCAAAAATTATTAAGAATTTTTTAAAGTTTATATAATTGTAGGACAAATAAATACATTTTGTTTATATATATGTGTAAAGTTTTTAGAGCTCATTATGAAATAAATATATAATAATAATTGTGTGGCTCAAAAGTTTTGCACGCCACTGTAAATATATATATATATATGATTACAGTATACTTAATTCTGTATTCAAGATAAGCGACAATGTTTGCGCTTGTAGTATTGTGCATCGTACCGCGCCTGAGCGTGTACCTTTAGGTAATGTAATTCATTATTTCCGTTATACAAGTAATAAGTTTGTACAAGTAAAAACTTATACCTTTAATAACAAATTCTTCTGTTGAAGTACTATAAATAAAACTCTACAAAACTGTTCCACAAAAAAAGTGATATAACAAAACAGTAGCACCAAATGAAGAACTCTACTCAACATCAACTCTGCAAATGAGAGCGATTTTGCAATCTGAAGATAAATGTACCCAAAACTCCTAATGACACACAGCCCGGTACTTCGGAAACAGTGTTTTTTCATTATTTACTAGAACACTGAGTTATATGGTTATTTTATTTGTTATTATAATAAATTAGTTGCACAATGCAATAAAAAATATTTAATGCAAAATATCTTGGCGCGGCTGCACCAAAAACTAACGATAAATTTGTGATGCATGCGAGCTATTAATATATTTTATTTCATATGTTCATCGTGTAATATGAAACATATATCACACTATTCGTCGTCAGTCTGTCATTCAAAACATTCCTCTAATATTAAAATATCTAAAACTCATACAATAATAAAATATAAACCATTTCTTTAGAAATACAGTCTAATGTAAAATACTCTTAAAATAGGTATGTCAAGATAATATTTCGAATGGTATCGAATAATATAACATATTTATTGAAATTAACTTGAATGTATCGATATATTATACTTATAGCGCGGTATTGAATAGTTTTATTTTGAACTTCAAGTTCCATATAAGTGTAAAATATATAAAAAAATATATAAAATATATAAAATAAATTACATACATATATTGTACATATTTACTTGAGAAAAATACATACTTGAGAAAAAAATAATTTAAATTTGGTATACATGTATCTCTTGAAAAAATAATTTAAGTTTGAGATTTCTAAAAATAACACAATACGTGTTGCGCGTGTATACTTGGCTTATTGTTAGTGTATATAATACTTAGCACCTTTTTTACTTTTTTTATGTTACGTATTGCGCCACAGTATGTGGTGACGCCTGTTACTTGATTGATGGTCAGCAGAATGATCTGATGAGCTGCGCTATCGAAAAATCAATAGCGGTCCTTAAAATTAAATAGCGATCTCCCTGGACGATGAGTTAATAAGCACCAGTATTGATTTTTCGATAGCATAGCTGATCAAATCATCCCAGCTGATCAGCAATGAAATGACGGACGTCACCACGTACCGTGACGTATAACAGTATTCTCACCTTATTATCTTTAGAGATTTTTAACTCTAACTCGAACGTCTCTTTAGTCGCAACAGCAAAGTGTGATCTGATGTTGTCGTGAAGCAGAATGAGTTTGCGTCGATTGCAGTTATATTTGAAGGAGCTGTTTTCTTCCTAACTTAGATCGACGCTACAATTGTTGACTATAGCGATCTCCTATGACTGTTTATCCTCTGGTAGTAATAGTTTTATAAGTAAGAGTATAGTAATACTCTTTCTTGGTCCCATCAGATACGCGAGAGAACTTTATGATCGTAGATGTTTTATCGTGAACGTCGATGTTTGGCCGGGACCATAAATTTTTGCGTTTTGGATTGTCAAATTAGATTCGCCACAAAAAATTTTTCTTTTATGCCTGGCAAGCAATGACCTGGTAACCCGGTTTGCAATCTGTAGAGAGTTCATGAAAAAGCTGTTTTCCTTCCTTTTGGAGTCTTCTCATCGCTCTCAAATGGCGGAATACATGAATCCAACTTCCAGCTACCCTGCAAGCTCTTTTAATATTTGGATCAAAACTTTTGTTGTGCAATCTCCCATTACCATTATTCAAATAACATAATACGTTACCGCTATTAACGAAAAAAAAGTATAACCTTATTACAAGTCGTCTACTAAAGAAGAGTAACTTGCAACAATGTTTACAATAATACGTTATTTCGCAATCTTGCAATTAATTAATAAAATCAAAGAGCATCCGGGGACTGATTATCGTTGATTATCGATGATTTCAGACTCAGCACTTCGCAGCTATGTGCTGATCATATAAAATATTTGATACGGGTCGCTGCTGCCTTGGCAGAAAGGCGCGATACTGTAGAAGCGGTTATGCTGGACACGTCATGATCGGCAGACTCTACGAACTGCTAACCGAAGACGCGAAATACGCTTTGCTGGACGATCTCGCTGATCTAGATGCATTTACCTTCGATACTCCTACCTTGCACTGGCTTGCGGCAAAAAGTGAGGGGTTCCCGTCCGGAACAATCAATGTATAAATTTGACGACCTACCAAAGGCCTTTTCGGACCTGCAGGAACATCCTACCATACGCAATTGGAAATATCTTGTGAGCGAGCGAGAAAGAAAGAGAACGATGTCTTATATAAAAATCTCAAAAATTACCGTATTATATAAACTTAAAAAAAAAAAGTTTTGAGCAGTTTCTCTGTATATGAAGATGTTAGCGTCTATCAGCGATCGATATAGCGATAAGAGATATCAATGACGCCATGACTAAAATGTGGATTTTGTGGCAGACGCGATTACCGAATGCGAAGGCAGGCAGCTCGACCTATTGTCCGATTTTGTGGTTACCCTGTTCGACGCATTTGCTTCATAATCTTCGGGACGACGTGCTTGATTCGGCAATTTTATGAAATCAGATAAATGGTGTTCAGAAACATTAGCTTTTGTTAGTTAGATGCTTGATTTCTACTGCGTTGCATTGTGCTATTTTAGGTCCTGATGTCCATTGCGGTCGCGTGCACTTGCATGCTACCTCGAGTGAAAATCAAAACTCTGCCAGTATTTGCGCGGAGTGTCGAGAATCTCGCTCGTGCGCAGGATTCAGATGTGTCCGCTTTAACGAAACTGTTTCAGTCGGTTGTTGAAAAATGAAAATCCCTGGGTACGCCAGGAAACTCTGAAGCCCTTTGAACGCATGAGGAAATGCGTGCTCAAAGCAACTTGTTGTCAAACTAGCGAAAGGTCTGGCCCAAGATACCCACCGTCAGCAATATCACGCAGGCGTATTTATCTTGCACGCCGCACTACGTGCTCGAAGGTTTTCCGAATGCGTGCGACTATCTCGGCATATCTGACATATCTGAAAGCATATATCTGAAGCAACCCAAGGTCACTGCGAGCCACATGTGCTACCAAACACGAAACAAGCGATACGTGCGATGAAGCATGGTAATTACCTATTTATAGAAATGCTGATGTGACTAATAGATAATTTTACTAGAAATCAGAAA